>NW_027111361.1:804056-810629 GCF_000696795.3 Halyomorpha halys | reverse complement strand
AAATCTACGAGCAGTTTCTTGTCGTTTCAGTCTTGTGTGTGGATTCCAAGTAAGTCTCTTGTCAAGATGGAGTCCTAAGTATCGAATCTGTTCAACAGGTGTTAGTGGTGTATTTAGAAAGGATACTGTAGGACAGGAGGGCAGAGGACGACGGAGAGTAAAGGTGATATGATGGGATTTGTCAGGATCACTCAAAACATAACACTATATTTCTACAAACATACCTTACAATTGTTTTGTCAACATTATTAAAACATTTGTCTTCCTAATGTTAAGTCACTCATCTTTAGAAACAAATATAGATTTGTAACGGTTTTAAGCAACTTTAATTTAAAATTAAAATTTAAATTCCTGTTATAAAAAACTAATAAATACATAAGACACAATTAACAAATTAAATAGAAACAGACACAATATAAATAACAGACTGACTACCTGCTAAAAAAAAACGTTACATGTAAGAAAACCTAAACAAACCTTAAATTCATTTCAAAACCGATTCAGTTCTTGCCTAAACCCGAAGATGGAATTATCACAATGTAGAAAACACTGCAATAGGAAATTGTAAGTAATATTTGTATTAAACAATGTTTTAACTGTAATATTTATTAGTCAGAAATGACATTAGTCTTATAGTAATTATTTGAAGAAAGTATTTGTTCCAAAATAACTGTTTTTTTTCTCATTGTAGCGCACGAAACGTAGCTAAATCAAAGTTAAGTATCATTGACTCATTCTTAAGACACACCAAAAATATATCTACAACAGTCAGGAGAAAAGTTATCAATATGTATATACACACACATTAATATCACACAGTTTCTTTTAATAATTATCTAAAAATAATTGTCTACATAAAATTATTTATATTCTTAATGCATTAATTTAATTCAATAGCCAATTAAGAAGGAATATATATTTCTGAAGATATTAATTATAGAGTAAATTTTAAATTAGATTCAAAACCTTAGCCACCATTATTCTGAAGTCTGGAGTAAAATTAATATGCAGTAAATAGGTAATTCTCCATAAAAAAGTTTTATATAAAAAATGAAATTTTAATTTTTGTTTATAATGTATTTATTGATATTTAGAACTGTATTGAAATATATACAATTAGTAAATTTGCTGTTAGAAATAAAATGGCATGATAGAAAATTTACCTATTGATAGAACTACAATAATATTTCTAGAGAAGAAGATCTCTAGGCCATCTTCTTTCCAGACGCCTAGAAAGATTATCGGGTAATGAAAGAGAAACCAGGTTTGAAAGAAGTGAAACAGTATTTATTAAATTAATATAAATAGAGTATAACATAAGGACTAAAGTTTTGTTGATTGCTAACCTACTGATGGAGGGTTTTTATAATTGTTTAGTGTTGTGGGTTGTGTTATAAGAAAATTTTTAGAAATGAAATCGATGCAATAAAAAAATAAACAAGTGTATGTAAATAACTATTTTTTGTAAATTTCTTAAAGAAATAAATAAAAACTATCTGTTTTTAAAGGTAAGTCTTGGGAAATTGGCTTGCAATAGGAAAAAAATATTTTAAAAATTTGGACTGATCAATTGTAACCTATATTAGCAGAAATATAATGTCATATGTTAAGAGAATTTCGAGCAAATAAAATGAATATTTTAGGTGTCTCCTTGCTAATGTCTGAGGGCCGAAACGTCAGAGAAAAATAAACAATGATGAGATACTTCTGTTTTTATCTAAGTTATCTAATGTCAAACAAAAAATGTATATAAAATATATATTAAAAAACTAATTATTATTAATAATAATATAGTATGTAATACAATATTATAATTTCTATAAGTAATTATTTTTAATTAATTATTAAAAAAAAAAATCAATCTTACCGCTAGAAATGAAGAAGGGTTAGAGGTACAGTACTTTTTAAGGAAGTACTATCACTAGACCAACAGTTGTGCAAGGATGTGATTTAGTGTTCCATGCTCGACTGCCAGATTTTTACCCAATTAAAGGTGCCAACTTAATGAGGCTGGGTGACCCCGGAGTGCTCCTGAAAACACAGGGCTGACTCATGGCTACAGTGAAACAGAAATAATTATCTGTCAGAAGTAGATTTGAACCCGGTTCCTTTGAGTTAATGGCACAGTGCCTTACCATTGAACTACCCTCTCTTATGTTATAAATATAATATTATAATTTCAAATAGTAAATATTTTAATTAATCAATATTTTTAGTCATTTTTATTGTTGTTTTTAATAATTTATAATCTTAATAGCCATTTTTTTTTCTACGTATTGATTAATTATTATTATTTTATCTGCTAATTGTAAATACATTGACAATTGAACGTTGTTGTGCGTTGGCAAACATCACCTGGTTGCTGTCGATTATTTAAATAATAATTAATATATATTTATTTGTAAGGATGAAATCGAAATCCCAAAATGTTCAAAAAGGATTAAATTGCATGAAAACATTTATAAGCCTTTTTTTTGTTTGTTTTTTCCCTTATATTATCATCCATTAAATTAATTAAGACTTCATTTTCAACAAATTAGAGTTCCTATGGGACTGTAAGTAATGACAACTACAGATCTACAGCCATGAGGCATGCATAAAAAATACGCTTGCTTAAATACCAACAGATAAATTACTCATTAGCCTGCGTGATGTTTTAGCCACACGAAGCAAGACAGCGAAATACTATCGCATGTGTCATAATGGTACCCTTATCTCATTCCAATGGTTTTAAAATTCTCGTAGGAAATAAAATAAAAGGAAATAATATATATACATTTAAGTATTTAGTTATTATTATTATATTTAAATTTCCGCATCGGGTGAGATCAATTTAGAAAAATAAATAATGAAACAATAGAAAAAATTATTTTTATACTTTTTGACAAGTTATTATTTTTTTTTCGTTGAAGTAAAATTATTCCATGGAAATGAGAATTATAAGCATTTTTGCATTTATATATTACAAAGTCATAGGATAGAGTAAGACCTTTACTAATTTATTTATTGACATTTACAACTGTACATAAAATACAAGTAAATTTGTAGTAAGGACATAATGGTATGTTTCAGGCATGTAGTGAACTACCCATTGGTAGCATTCTAAAAACATTTTTACAATATAAGGTCTCGAGGCCATCTTATTTTCAGGCGCCTCGGAGGGTTGTCAGGAATAGAAGAGGAAGCTAGGTTAGAAACTAATGGGTTTGAGTGCTTAGGGTGTTTATAATGGAAGGATTGATTGAAAAACAAATTTAAAGTAACGGAATGTACTAAGACAAATCATTATTATCTACAGAACTTATACTTAACATATTATAATAAACAAGCGAACATATAAACTTTTTTGTTCCAAAAAAGTTAATCTGGATTAAATAACTCATAACAAAGAAATCTATCCAAACGATAAGTCAAAAACATGTTTTAGTCTCAAAATATTTAGATGATCTTGTAGATATTGAGAAGTTAGGTAGGGATCAGGGATACTATTAAAGAGGTCTATAAATTGTTTCTTGAGAAAAAGAATATTTAAAAACATGTACGCCATACCCCCACCTCCTTCTAAAAAAAAGGATCCCTTAGAAAAAGATTTGAAAATTAAGTTACTTAAAAGTGTATTTTATGTTCCTTTTACTTTTCAACTGATACTCAAACAGCAGAAAATACCTATTAAACACCATCCCTATAATCCTCCTCAAAGGTTGAAACGGTAGTGGCCCCAAGACCTTTTGTGAATTTGCTATTGCATATCTGGCAATGGCCAGTTTCTCCACTCGTCATGAGTGTACGCGGCGCTAGCCCTCTCACTCAGTCTTTTTTGGCTTTTAATACCAATGACGCGGCTGGGAGATAATTCCTGGGATCTCT
Source organism: Halyomorpha halys (assembly GCF_000696795.3). Taxonomy (NCBI): domain Eukaryota; kingdom Metazoa; phylum Arthropoda; class Insecta; order Hemiptera; family Pentatomidae; genus Halyomorpha; species Halyomorpha halys. Next base: position 806,762 of record NW_027111361.1, on the reverse strand, counting down.
TGGAGCACTGCTTTGCCTTCCATAGCCTCGCTCAGAGCTCTCAAGGCTAAATGTAAATATTATGTATAGCTTCGAATGTGTTAGACATATTTCTTTTATTTTTACTTAAGCTTAATTTTGTATCTTGTGTATAAATTATTCTTTTCTTATTTTTTTATATTGTAATCATTTACTTTAATTTTTGTTTTCTTCTTTTTAGTCGGTATATATTATATGAATAAATACTTAGAACTCTAATCCCTTTTACCCTTGATTATGGAAGCTTGTATTATTATTCCTCAGTAAAAAACAGAAAAAAAGCAAAAAATTTCTCAAAAATGTGAGTGCTGAACTCTCCTGCTCATCCCTAGCACTTACGGTCCTCGGACCAACGGTTGGGAACCACTGGTCGAAACTGACTGAAAAATGAAAATTTACTAATTTACTAACTATAAATAATAGCAGCGAAAACAATGTTACTTACTTTCGAGCCTTAATGAACGAAACAAATAATTGTTTTTAAAGAAACGTATCGATTCCCAAACAAATATGTACCTGCTTCTACAGTACATTGTTTTATCTATCACAAAAAATAAAATTTACTAGATTAGATTATCATATAGTATCTTTAATATGTCATAAGGTAGATTTATAAATAAATTATTAACTCAGCTACCTAAGCGTGGAGTTAGAACCTGACAAATTATACATCATAATGATAACTTGCAAGTTGGAGGAATATCTGCATGCTACCATCTCTGGCCTCTACCATTTGTCGCCATACCTATAGTTTATAAAATATTTCCAATGTATTAATGCCTTCAGTTTCATGTCGGATATTAGGATGTCGTGACAGTCATCGTCCTATCTGGGCCTCAATCTACTGCATCGACTTTTTATGACAGGCTACTTGCTAGAAACCATCAGCTCACGTGTATCTTCCAATATAGGAGGAAGTGGAAAACGCATCAATCGGCTTACTGGAAACATTAATATTCTTCAATCACAAGCAGTATACAAAATTTCATTCTTATATTTGTGTAATCATAAGTCTCATGGATTATGGTGTCGGATTTACATATTTTATTTTATTTTTTTATTTTATACAAAGTCGGGGTCAGGGGTCTCATTTTCTGATGCCTTCCCCTTGCCGCCCGCCTATATTGTCTATCATGGCATACTAGTCATGGTTTGCCCCTACCATCCCGACACCATAGAACTTGGGCTATGAGAGAAAAAAGGCAGTTATCTCACTCCAATTTTTGATTACTATAATGAAAACTATGCATAATTAATAGTCAAAATTGATGAGTCTGTTTCAAAATAATAAAAAATGGCGGCTGTTTCAAAGCGATAAGAAAAACTAATTTTTCATTCGGAGCTCTATATCTTAAAAAGTAGGAACAAAACAAGAAAACCTAAGAGAACGTCATTTAAAGAAGAGTAAATTTTCTAAAATATGAGCCCTAATTGAGTTGTTTACGTTAAATAGTTTTCGAGATATAGCTTTTTAAAAAGCAACATTTCATAAAAATGTATGGGACGTAGTAAAAGATCAGTAGTCAGTAATCAGTATTATTTTGAAAATTCATATCTCAAAACCCATTTGACGTACAGATGTCTATTAGCACTCAAATTAAAGCTAGTTTAATGAGCTATAATATAATTTATAATGTTTATCTTCGTAGGAGTAAAAAACTAAAAACTAACATAAAAACTACTAACCCTACGAAGATAAGTGTCATAACTTTATAGTAAGTTAAATTTCCTTTATTTTGATTGTTGGCAGACATATGTGCATCTTTTGGATCTAGAGATATACTTTTTCAAAAATCCAATATTTTATACCAACAACTAATAATTAATGTTTTGTGAGTTTATTTTGTCAAATATCATAAAAATTACTTCTCCTATAAAGATAAACATAATTAACTATTTTGTAGTAAATTTAACTAGCTTTATTTTGAGCACTGACAGACATCTGTACGTCCAATGGTTTCAGAAATGAAGTTTTTCATAAATCAAACTTATTGTCCAAACTACTATAAATCAATTTATTTTAGCAAATATCATGAAAACTAATATTCCTACGGAGGTAAAGGTCATAAACTTATTTATAGTCCATTAAACTAGCTTTAATTTGAGTACGTCACATTTATAATAATTTTATAATAATAATTTATAATAGTTATGATAATTTTTGTATATTGCATATTTAATTGAGAAGTAATTATCAGCATTAGATATTAATTTCTTTCTGAGTTTAAATTTCCTTAAATGTTACTGGGAATAATTTTCAGATTAGGGATACTTTTCTCTATTAATCCTTTTCTCATTCGTGGTCCTAAGTATCCCGATGTTTATTAACTAATAGTTTTTAATTTTCAAATTTCCGTCAATAAAATAGAAATTTCAAATCAATTAAAAAAATGAATATATAACTAATTCGGATTTAGTTTGGTCTTGACTCATATCGAAAAGTCTGATTTAAAGGGTTTTTTCTGAAGTGGTAGTCATTTTGTGAGTGGACTCAATGACTCTCGGAATATTTTAATATTGAAGAAATTAAGATTGTCATTGCAAAACATAAAAATACAAAATAAGAAATTAATTTAAAATTTTAATAATAATATATGTTTTTAGATAACTCTATCATGATCTGATAAACCTATTTTTTATTTTAGATATATAAAGAAAAGCTTCAAATAAAATGACCACAGTGATGAT
>NW_027111361.1:796319-803949 GCF_000696795.3 Halyomorpha halys | reverse complement strand
CGTCCAAAAGTTATAAAATGAAAAATAGTTTTTAAGTAATGACAGGGCTGAAGATAAAATTGTTTGAATAAGGCCGGAATGTTACAAAACTGTAATATATACATAAAAAACAATATTTTGATTATTGCATAATTTTAGCAAAAATAGAGGCTTTATGAGATTCAAATATTTTTTGTTAATCATCATGATTTGAATTATAAAATAAAAAATAAATGAACAGCTACAATAGTATTTGTAATACTTTTTTTGTGTGTATGTATTTCTATTTTTGTCTTTTTATACTTACATTGCACAAGAAAATTTATACTTTAATTGAAAAAAACATACGTAGTATTTCTTTTTAATTTACAAACAAAGATAATAATTTTATTTTACTTAAATCTCATATGTTTTAGTGGTTGTTTTACAGCCACTAATCATACCATCTCTTGATTCCCAAGTGGTTTTTATTAATTTGTTTATTGATTAATTTCAACACAAACTAAGGTAGTAAGGAAAGTAGTGGATTGCACCTACTGCACTAGATAATTTTTTTAAATTTCTTTATTAACAAATTTTTATAATATTATTTTGTTCAATAAATCAAAATTAAGCTATACATTGTTGTTAAATGATATTATATAACTGTCAAAACCAGGTATTTTAAGACGACTTGCAAAATTGAATAGTTGATAGAAATACAAAGAAGAGTTTGTCCGGTCAAACTCAAATAGTACATATAACTATTTATTGCCCCCACATTGCATGCCTTCATCAGGACTAAAAAAAAAAATATAAACAAATAAAAATATGTTAGCGTAGGAGAACATATTTACACGACATAATATAACATATGACATGAAATAAAAAGTAAACTGAGATGGAGCTAAAAAATAATGTGAAAAATTGTATATAAATGAATAAAGTAAATTGAAGAATGTTAATTAAATTTACTTTGAATATTAATTAAATTTAGAGAATAGTAAATTAAATTTAAGTATGAGAAGATGGTAAGGGTTGCGATCAAAAAAAGAACACATAGTTTATAACTATTTCTTATTTATTTATTTGTATTTATTTGTTTGTATTTTTTTATTTTATTTTTTTAAATATTCTTTATTTACTTTTACTTATTATTAGTTACTCCTTTTACAATCATTATTATTATATCCAACATTATATTAACTACCCTAACTATATTTTCTTCAGTATATACTCGTATTATTAGTAACAATATGTATCATTCTAATTTTACTTAGTTATTCCTAAATTAGAAAATTATTATACTTATTATTATTATCATATTGCTGTATCTTTCTCTTATTATTTTTCATTTTTCGTCATATCTTTATGACTACTTCCTGTATACGCGACGTATTTGAAATAGAAATATAACCGTTAAACGGCTGGCGGCCTCCCCCCCCACTCCTCCACGCTTCCGATTTATTGTCACCTTCTGTTCAACCTTTCGCTTTAAGCACATAGGTGGTCCTGATTTTTTCTTTGCTCATTTAATATCATTAAATATTATTATTATTATTATATATATTTTTAGACGTTTATTTAATCTCTACTTTCTTTTTTTTTTTTTTCGTATTGTTTTTGTTTTATGTACGTCTCCTGTACTTTTTAACTGTATACTTTACGTATTTAAAAAAAAAATATTCTTACCATTGTTACTTATTTTTTTTATTCTTGTCAATGTTTATTCAAGTTTATTTTACATTAACACTATTTTATGTCTTTCTTCCTTTTATTTATATGTAATTTCTTATCACTTTATTTTTACATAATATTTATCCTAGCTTAAATCACCTTATTGTATCTTATTGTTGTAATAGTCTTAGTTTTTTGTATCTTTTTAGCCCTGATGAAGCCATAAACTATTTGTCCTTTTTTTTGACCGCAACCCTGACCATCTTTTCATACTAAGTTTTACGGTCTTACAGTTAAGTTTAAGAACAGATTCGTTATCTTGGACTACATCTTGACAAACGACTAACCTGGAATCCTCACACAAGACTGAAAAGACAGGAAACTGCACGCAGATTCCGACTACTACAGCACTTACTAGACAAACGGTCTGAACTTCCAACTCATTACAAAAGACTGATCTACATGACAGTAATAAGGCCCATCTGGACATACGGAATTGAGCTTTGGGGCTCCACTAAACCTTCGAATTCCTCTCGTATCCAATCTTTACAATCCAAAATCCTTCGTAAAATCCTCAATGCTCCTTATTTTGTTACTAATAAAACCATCCATAAAGACCTAAATGTTCTTTATGTAACCGATCTAGCCCGAACCCGATATTATTCCTTCCATAATAAACTCCCTAACCACCCAAACCCACTCGTTTCTAACCTTGCTTCCTCTTCCATTCCTGGCAATCCTCCAAGGCGCCTGAAAAGAAGATGGCCTCGTGACCTTATATTGTAATTTTAGAGTTCTACTACTGGGTAGTTTCTCTACATCCTATATCATATCATTATGTCTTTATGATCAAATTTACTGGTTGTATTTTTTTTATTCAGTTGTAAATATCAACAAATAAATAAAAAAACAAAAAAAGTTTTACGGTGAACTATATATACATATATAAATTAAATTTACTTTGTTAATTTTTATATAAGAGATTATATATATTTTTTTGATCACTTTTTAGCTCTATCTTAGTTACTTTATATTTCATGTCATATTTTTCTCTTACACTGTAAACGTATCTTTAGTTATTCGTTTGTATCTTTTTTTTTTTTTTTACCTAGATGAAGTCCAGCAAAAACGTTGGCTTAAGATAAATATTTTTTACTAAATATGTATATATAGACTAAATAATCTATATAAACTGGACTACAATATGACTTTTATAGTAAGTCAAATGAAATAAGTTATGTGCCTGATTCGTTCATTGATTTTTCACAGCTTCATCCCGGATCCTATCAGATTGATGATGCAGTGAGGAAATGAATGAGTGGATATCAGTAATTCCATCAAAGGAACTACGTCGCAAATCAATATATATTTATATGCTCATTTAATCTTCTATTCAGCCTATTTAGGAGCGCTTGTTTCAGTCGGCAAATTGGTATAGAGGCAGCCAAACTGCCAGAATTCGTTATAGTATCTCACTAATGGAATTTAGTACGCAAATTGCATGGATCAAATTTAAAAATATTCACATCGACAATTCATGTTTCAATATAATATAAACCATACTTCGATAAAGGTTAGTTTAGTAAGAATTAATAGGACTAATAGCTTTTATCCTTTTAAATTTCGGAATTAAAAAAAAAATTAAAAAATCCCGAATAGTTTTGGTCCCTATCAACGGAGACACTCAAGATCTTTGTATAATAAAAGTTGCTTATATCATCTTTATAGATTATTATTTGTAAATTTTTTTTTTTTTTCTAAAAGTATAAAGTAAATCATAATTTTTTTTTTTATATTTTTAAAAATTTAAATAAGAAATTTCATTTATATAGAATTTAAAAAAAAATTTACAGCTGTGTTTGAGTAAAACGTAAAATAAAATCGAAAAATATATTCTATAAAATGACACATAAGGTCCAGTCGATTTTTATCGAAAAAGTTGCTAGATCATTCAAGTCATGATAGTACAAGAGACGGAAAGAAAAAAAGGCAGTTATTTCACCCCAATTTGTATTACTTTAATGAAAACGACGTATAATTACTGGTCAAAACTGATGAGTCTGCTAAGTATAGGTAGGGGAAATAAAAAATGGCGGCTGTTTCAAAACCTTAAAAAACATTAATTTTTCATTCGGAGCTCTATATCTTTAAAACTACCAATAACACTAGAAAATCTAAGAGAACATTATTTAAAGAAGAGTAAATTTGCTGAAATATTAGCCCTAAAAGAGCTATTTACGTCTAATAATTTTCGAGATATAGCTTTTTAAAAAGCATTTTCTTAAAAATCTACTGAAAGATTAGTAGTTAGTTAATTTATTTGAGAAGTCTATATCTCAGGAAGTATGAGACGTACAGATGTCTATTAGCACTCAAATTAAAGCTAGTTTAATGGACTATAAAAACGTTAATGACCTTTACCTTCGTAGGAATAGTAGTTTTCATGATATTTGCTAAAATAAATTAATTTATCGTTGTTCAGACAATAAGTTTGATTTATGATAAACTTCATTTCAAAAACCATTGGACATTCAGATGTCTGCCAGCGCTCAAATTAAAGCTAGTTAAATTTACTATAATAGTTAATAGTGTTTATTTTTGTAGGAGTAGTAGTTTTTATGATATTTGACAAAATAAACTCATAAAATGTTAATTTCTAGATGTTCGTATAAAATGTTTGATTTTTGAATAAATATATCTCAATCCTCATAAGGCGTACATAGGTCTGCCAGCACTCTAAATAAAGGAAATTTAACTTAATATAAAGTAGTTTATGACACTTATCTTAGTAGGAGTAGTAGTTTTTATAATATTCACATATTAATATCAATTTGGCAAATGAAAATTTGTTCGAACAACTATAAATCAATTTATTTTAGCAAATTTCACGAAAGTTACTACTCCTACGTAAATATACGTCTTAAACTACTTTACAGTAAATTAAACTAGCTTTAATTTGAGTGCTAATAGACATATGTAATTCAAATGTTTTTGAGATATAGATTTGTATTCCCCCCTACCTATACTTGGCAGAATCATCAATTTTAACTAGTAATTATATATAGTTTTCAACTAAGTAATCAAAAATTGGGGTGAAAAAACTGCCTTTTTTCTCTTCTTGGGGTCTTGTACTATGATGTTACAGCAACTTTTACAAACTTTAAATAAATAATTTCAGTTTTATACGATTTTTCTTTTTTTGATTTAGGCTATTCATACACTCACAAAGATCATTTTTCGAAAGGTTATATGGACTCAGGTGACCTGACTTTCCGTCGAAAACACGAATTCGAAATTTTGTACTATCGCCAATAATTCCCCTTACTCTATACGTAAGTGATAGAAAAAATATATAATTGTAGACGAGGGCTGTAAGAATTGTTACATAGATATCTTGTGAAATAATCTAATGTTAAAGTATTTAATCTACACAAAAGTGTGGATACAGGCATATTATTGTGAATTGTAATACAAGAAAATCCGCACCTTTTTCAATTTTGTCTCAAGTATACATTACGAATTATTGTCTTTAATTATTTTGTTTCTCTCATATATTGGTATTGTGTTATGTTAGTGCAAAATACTAGTATTAAAAAAAAATGTTAGTCATGCTACATTATAAATTTTTTTTTGGTATTATCTATTTACAGTTGTTTTGAAAACCTTAATAATTCATACAAGTGTGAAAAAAATTATATTTAGAACACCATAACTTTTTCTTGTAGATATCCACTCCTTTGAAGGTCTAGAAAAATATTTGAATTTGTTTTTTTATTGAATCAATATCAGTAAGATTTTTCCGCTTTTACTTCGTGCCATATTTCGTTGGTAATGTGTACGTTGTTCGTAACGGTCCGCCGTTTTACAAATTAGAGTGAACAACAAGAAAATAATGTGTTTTGCCAGAATAAAGCAGACGGAGATCAATTCAAGACAAAACTTAAAAGGTTTATTGTTATTGTAAAAGCTACCTCAATGATTAGTACACAATAAATGTATTTTTTTGCCAACAAATATTACTCCACAAAAGAAAATAATTAATTTTTATCCACTTAATCACAAGTCCTCATTTACATAGGAACAGTTCAGCATACTGCCACGATTATTCAAAAAAGAAACCCGAATTTTTCAAACTTCTCTCTAAGGATAAAAACTTCGGCACAAGTGTTCCGGGACAGGAGGGAGTGTGTGCATCTTGAACATTGTGTAAATAGTTAATTTTCAAACAGACGAATCATTATTTCACTACCATTGCAGGATCGCATGGGATAATTATGGAATTGACATGTAATTTTAATAATTACTGATATTATTTCTCAGTACTTAGTAATGAGATCATTACCTAATTATGAGAAAGGTCCTGTCAGTTTGATCTGAGCTGTGACAGTTCTGTCAACATAATGTCAGCAGTCAGGTCAACTGGCTTCAAAGCTTCTGTCAATCCGCCTTAAGTTGAACACCTTGAACAACACTTACAGTCTTATGTATTTAGCACTAAGGTTCAATACTGACATCAACAAATAATCACTAAAAACAATTTAAATATAAAATCAATCAAATGAAAAAAAAGTCCTAAAATGTTTAATGAAACGGAAAAACCTTTTCTTTTTTTTTATTTATTTGAATTGTATAAAAATATAGATTTCATGTTATTCTTCTGTCTAGGAAGAAGCCAAGAAACCAAACTGATGTGAGCTACTTTCTACGACCTAATACATGAAACAAACATTACTGTAACAAACAGACTCAAAAAGCCTGACTTTGTATATTTTTACCATGACAGATAGCCACTTTTTGACTCATAAATAAATGGAACAAGAGATAATCAGAGGTTTATGTTTGTCTGTCTTTTGGCAACGTGGTTATACTATCAGAAATTTTTTTTTATATAACATATAATGACGTATGTTTTTTAACCTACTAAATGGTTTATTTTTTAATGCCAATTCTAGTAAAATTGAAGTTCTATAAATATATAAATAAGTCGTGTCATCTTTTAACAATATTTTTTTGCAGATACCATATTTACAATGCTTCAGCATGGCGATTGACTCTTAAATATTGTCAGTTACTAACGAAACCACTGAGTTCAAATCCAGGTAACTCTTGTTGCTAACCATATTGACCTTTTGGTATACGGGGTCGGTTCCAACTTTGTGAAAAATTAAACAAACGGATTATATTATTTTGTGACAAAACGCAAATGTTATATAAAAAAAAAAAATTGAACAATCCTCTGAAAATTTTTGAACGAATACTGAATTTTACTCTTAATTCAAGTACTTATTATGAAAATGTCATCAGAGGAAGGTATTTGAAGTTAATGTTATTAAGTACTGACAAACACTATAAATTAGCAAACTAGTGATATTATGACAATTATTTTTTTTAAATTTATCATTAAAAAAATGATACTTTAATGGAATTTACAATTTTATTATAAAAAAGATATTTTTTCAAAATTGTTGAACTTTAGCATTATTTTACTTGAGGTGAATGCAGTTAAATAAAATATTGTCATTTTAAATATCCTAAAATGTAGTTGAATGAAATAATTTAATCTTGTAACTAACACTGTTAATTTTAATTTCTCAAATATAAACATTTTTGCTATGTCTACAAAACATTATTATACTTTTAAATTAAAATATAGAAAAAATATTTAATAAAAAAAAAGTTAAAATGTAGATATTATGTATTTTCAGTATTGTTTAAAACTATATTTTAAATCACTTTTATATTACATCGAAAAAATAAAAATATGAAGTCCTTCAACTCATCAATCCAATTCAATTATAATAGATAATAAATTATTAAACATATATTATTAAGGCTGATAAGAGAATACAGTTGCATTATATGTAGTATCTGGCAAATATTTTTTGTCATTTATTTATCCAGTAAGTTTAAACCTTTTCTTTACAATAAATACTATTAGTTAATTTTATAGCTAATGAATTTTTTTTCGGTAATTATCAAATCATCATAATTTATA
>NW_027111361.1:782334-796269 GCF_000696795.3 Halyomorpha halys | reverse complement strand
TCTGTTTCTTGTTATTTCTGATCTGGAGAAAGATAGAAAACAAATAATAATTTAACTTAGAACTTACTATCTTATTTCGCTTAGGGGGATTGTCACGTGATGAAGGAGCCAGGTTATAAGCAAGTGGGTTTCGGTGGTTAGAAAGTTTATCATGGTAGGATTGGTGTCTGGTTCTGGCCAAATCGGCAACATGTGGAACATTTTGGTCCTTATGGATTATTTGTGACAAATTAAGGAGCATTAAAGATTTTGGATTGTAAGGATTGGATACGAGAGGAATTTTTGGTTTAATGGAACTCCGAAGTTCAACTCCGTTAATCCAGATATGTCTTATTATAGTCATATCAATAAGTGTTTTCTAATTAGTTTGAAGTTTAGGCTGTTTCTCTAGTAAGTGTCATAGTAGGAATCGACGAGCAGTTTCCTGTCTTTTCAGTCTTGTATTTTTCCTTACAACTAATTTCTCAACAATCGGCTGGCAATAGGTTTACTTATCAGTCACCAACTTTAACATAAATTTGTTTTTAAATCTTCCAAAATTTCCAAATCTGCCAAAACAATATATTGTTGGGCTCTTTAATTTACTTATAACACCTGAAATAACAAAATTAAATTTTTATAATTAAAATTGTAATCGAATCGATTTTTTAAAAAAATTGCAGGACCTAGCGTCCCTCCCTTCCCCTTCAATTCAGGGCTCAGCGAAAAGTCTTTGGCCAATGGGCGCCAAAATCTTGTATCCGGCCCAGACCAGACATATGCACTTCCTTATAGGGGAGGAAAGAGTGTAAATGAAAGTGAGTAGTGCGTGTTGTAGAAGTTGGGAGGTGCAATTAACAGTGAATTAGTTGGGAAGCGGAGGTGTTATCGGGCAGATCGTCATTATTGGAATTGCTACCGCCAATTGTGTTTCCTTCTAACGAAACAATTCGCCACCGTCTCACGCTTCCAATTCTAAATTTTTTTAAAGACCAAGTACCTAACTTCGATTGTTTTACACTTATAATCGAACCTATCGTAAAATGAAATAGGGGCTTAAAAAAAAATTAACACTATTCAATTTTGTGTCTACTGAAACTAACGACAATCTGGCTTCTAATAAATATTATCTTTATTACAAAAAATAATACATATGCAGCCAGTTAAAAGTCCATCACAATGTTTTTCTATGAAGTTGTGAATGTGAATTTATTTTATTTTTACTAAACTTTTATTTTATTTTTTTATATAAATTGATTACTTATTATTTAATCATTATTATATTGATTTGTATTTTTATTTATCCATATCATATATGTAATTTTTTTAATTACTTTATTCATATTATTATTATAATTTTTAATTTTACTTACCGATATATGGAATATATAGTAAGTGGAAGTGGAATACAAGTTTTGAAATGATATGAAAATCAATCATTATTCTGAGACACTTGCTCCCCTAAGAATAACAGCTTTTGTCTGGTTGTAGTAACGCTGGTGTGTAAAATGATTTTAGATAAAGTTAAAGGCGGCGAGAAAGAACATTCTTGAAACAAATCCTGAAGTTTAAACTGGAAATAAAGACAAGATAAAAATAGTTCCAAGGAACCGATGATTATAGTTTAACTCCTTTTTTTTATAAAGATATAAAGTAATTATAAAAATATATACAAGTAAATTTGCTGTTAGTGATGAAATGAAATGATACAAACATGTGGAGAATCTACCCATTGATTAAACTCCAATTACATATCTAGAGAAGATCTCGAGCAGTTTAACTTTCATTTCAACCACTTTGAAGTGCGTAGAGGAAAAGGAGAAATAATGAATGAATGAATCAAATTCAATCTTTAATCTGGGACACTTGGTCCCCTAGGAATAACGAATTTGGAACATTTTTAGAAGCTTTTGTTTGGCTATTTTGAACATAATTAAATGAACCTATTACAATATTTAAATAAAATAAAATATGAACAAAAATCCATATTGTTTTATGTCATTAACAAGTTCAAGGAAGTTTGACAGTCGAGGAGATGGATATATAGTTAGTGTTTGAATGAAGTTAAGGAGGAAGCTTTACGGATGGATATGGGTAAGGAGTTCCAAAATAAGGTAGCTCGAACTACAAAGGATTTGTCAAAGGAGGCAGTTCCGTAGGGATCTTGAGATCTGTAGGATGGATTCTTGTGTTCAATACGTGAATGGATACGTAGGGTGAGGAGGTCAATGATATAGGAAGGTTTTTTGTTAATTGGTGATTGGAATATGAATGTGCCAAAGAGGTATTGTTTCCAGGTACTGGGATAGAGCCAGCTTTCGGAATGGTGAATGATATATGAGAACACCTAGGAATACGGAAAATAAATCTTATAAAGCAATTCATTAGTCTTTTTAGTCTCTTTTTTAGTTCAATGAATAGCCCATATACTAGGCATCCGTTTTGAGGTCCCCCAAACCCAAATCCCCTAAGCTAAAAAGTTGTACGAAACTTTAATAACTTATTTAGGGCATACGCTTGGTATGTTATATCAACCTTTTTGTCAAAATCGACTAACCATGAGCACCATTTTAGAGATTCGGCTTTACACTTTTTTAGGATTTTCTCAAAAATGGCTCAAATAATTTTTATTATACTCTGTGAGTAAATGTACAATTAAGTGGAATTTGCTAGTAGATAGTTGTTATCTTTATTTAAATTGTCTAACAGGGCTTGAATGACGAATTTTCAAAAACACTTCCTCTAAAGTACCATTAATCTGGTTTATTTGGAAAAAAATAATCAATTTTAATTGTCAGAAATAATAAAAAATGGTTAAATACAAAATATTAAAGAATTTTATAGGTAACTAAAGAAAAAAAAGGAAAAATAAAGACAAGAATTCGAATTGGAAAAAATCGAAAGCCGATCTCTTCGGATAGCATTTACAAAGCCATATATGGTAATATTTTGTTAAACTGTTGTATTATTCGTAGGAACAAAGCTGATATTCGTTATTTGCACCACATAGAAACATTAAAATACGAATTTTATAGTAAGTGAAAGTTATTATCATTCATATTTTTATTTTTTTCGTGAGAGCCTAAAATGCTAATACTTAGTGCCATACTTGACAATGGTAGATTTTCTTATTCTTTAATAAAACTTTTTCCAAATCCCAATGTTTTGATATAACGTTATTCATTTTCAATACTTAACCGTAGGCTAAAGGTACACAATTTTTTTTTATTTACTTTAAAAGTAAAAATATATTATTTTAATAAATATATCCAATAACCAACAGAGATATCGAACGTGCCTCAAATTCAAATTATACCAACATTTATAGATATTTCTGTAGTTACAATTACTCATACCTAGAAAATTGCCTAAAATTTATAGTCCTAGAAAGCTACGTGCAGTAAGACGACTAAGAGTTTCGAGTCGTATTATAATAATATCATAACCTTGTAATAAATTATAATAGAGAAGGTTGACAGTGATTAAAAGTTTTAATTTTAATTTAATGTAAAGAATTGACAAAATAGGATAATTGCGGACTCAAATTAATGACCTGGCAAGAATATCCTACATATAGTTTTTTTTTAAATTGATGTGTTTGGGGCTCCACTAAACCTTTGAATTCCTCTCGCATTTAATCCTTACAATTCAAAATCCTTCATAAAATTCTCAATGCTCCTTACTTTGTCACAAATAAAGTCATACATAAAGACCTTAATGTAACCGATCTAGCCCGAACCAGATAGCACTCCTTCCATTATGAACTCCCTAACCACTCAAACCCCCTAGTTTCTAACGTTGCGTCATCTTCCATTCCTGACAATCCTCCGAGGCGCCTGAAAAGAAGATGGCCATGAGACCAGCTAATGTAAAATGTCATTAGAGTGCTACCAATGGGTAGTTGCTCTACACGCCTGTAACACACCATTTTAACTAAGATCATATTTACTAAATGTATTATGTAATACAGTAATGTATACAGTTGTCAATTGATGTGGTTCTAAAATTGTCTTATAATAAAGACTTAAAGAAATATTTAAAAAAAAATTATTTATTGATATTTACAACTGTATAAAAAATACAACAAGGAAATTTGATCATAATGAAATAATGATATGATACAGCATGAAGAGAAACTACCCAGTAGTAGAACTATATAAGGTCACGAGTCCATCTTCTTTTCAGGCGCCTCGGAGGATCGCCAGGAATGGAAGAGGAAGCAAGGTTAGAAACTAGAAATAAAGAAATATCAATTTTTTGAGACTAAAATTGGATAAAATTAATTAATTTAAACAATAATAATCTGTCTCAAGAAAGTGTGAAGATTATATATAAAATATATTTTATAACAAATATATTCTATAATTTTTATGATTTTTGACCGCTAGATTGCTACAGACAGCCCACTGAGCAATGGAGCCGAATTCGGTTTCCACACTGTAGAACATTTTGTACTGAGTTATAGCTAATGAAGTTGATATTTTGTGGTTATGTCTTTTAATCAGTTTGTTTTCCTCTCATTTATACCACTGTGTAATTGACAGGCGGTTTACGAAAATTAAATTCCGTCTGTGCATCGGGTGACAGTCGGGTATTTCCATAGCGTTCTGTTTGTAGTACCATAAGCCAGAGCGATGTTTTCGAACGTTGGTAGGGGGCCTTGTAGAGCTGGAGGGTTGTTTGCGGACGGGACATCCTTGATATGGTGAGGGAAAATGTAGCGGAGCGAGGATGGTGAAAGTCAACATGTTATAAATGGTGCCTGGAAGGGTCGGTTCCAATGCATTATTGGAGAGCCATGGCGGCGAGTGCAGGGCCCGATCACTTAATAATGGATACAGTAAATAAAAAGTTGGGCACTTGCATTGGATAGTGAAGCAGTGCATTTGGAGCGGTTAAACATTGATGCCACCTCCCTGTCAGCCTAACAGCACGTCCAAGATACGACCCGCGCCCGTTAATCAGGGCGATATTTGCCGACAGATTCACGCCACCGCTGAAAATGCCCACTGCCTATATAACAAAATTTTTCATACCATTTACCTTCAGTGGGCAATGGTAACAATTCATAGAAAATGGCGTTCGATCTAGGGATGTAAACATCGTAAAGATAAAAAGATAATAGTAGTATCAATATATCAACTTAAAATATCTCTTTTTTTTTTTTTTTTTAATAATATTTTTTTTTTTTATATGTGACAGTGGTCCCGAAACGTTGTACAATGTCATGAATAAATAATAAATAATTCATTCAAAGATGGAAGTGATTAACCCCAAAAAATTTTAAAAGAATTGACTCACTAGACTTCCTAGAGAGATAATCCAGATTAATACTTTTTTATTCATTGATAGATATTACAATCTGTCACACAGTTGTGGACAATAGGTAATAGTGATGAATGATCTTATACATACTAAAATAAAATAAAATAAATAAATGAATAAAAAAAATAAATAAATAAAAAAAAAACTCTCTTAAAATATATACACACAAAAGAATAAAAAAAAAATTAACATAATCAAACTATCTGTATGAAAAATAAATAAATAAAATAACATAATGATTAGAGATAGGATTTTTATGTTTTCACATATTTTTACCTGACCATGATATCTTCGATTCCTTACTAACTAAAGATGTTTCAAGACATTTCTGGCCAAAAGAAGCCATTTTCATTTCACATATTTTAAAATATTTGGCCTTTTTTACATATTTTGTTGTAAATCACATATTTTCTGAAATATTTGTTATTTTAACACATTTATAGGTATTTTGTCCTGAATCACTCATTTCCTTAAATTATTTGTTCAATTGTAAATATGTTTTTCGCAGCAACTACGTAAAATTCAAGAGAACGCAAGAAACTTAAAGGTGAAATTTATCATTTATCATAATTTGTGCGTAAAAATTCTATATCTTTAGCTTTGAACACAAATAAAAAGCAGTGGCAATAATAAATTTTCTCACAGAATTATATCAAGAATTTCTCAGAAACAATTAAAAAGAGCAAGGGTCTGCCTGGGCATTTTTCTAGAATTTGTTTGTTTACTCCTGAATCCATTTCTCTGTTTCCCCCCTTCCCATGGTCCTTTCTCATCTTAGTCTTGTTTCACTCCCATAGTTTAATTACAATTACTAATGTCTTGTTATTGAACAGCTATGTTTTCTCTAAGTACATTTTTTTGTACATATTTTAACATAATTTCTTTTAAATATTATTCATATAATATATAATAAATACATATTTCTGTAACTTTTTTTAAGTTATAAAATTACTAATTAATTAATAATTTATATTGTTGAATAATACATAATTTATAAATACATATTATTTACACATTTTTTAAAAATATTTGACAATTCATTAGCACATATTTATGTACATATTTCGGATTTTTTAGCACATAAAAGTCCTATCCCTAATAATGATAAAATAATATAATCTCTAGTCACATTTACACTCTAATATACAATATTTACATAATCGACCTGAGGGGTAGAGCAGAGCTCAAAAGATCCCAGCTCATCCCTCTCGACTTAAAATATCTATAAAATTTTTCTGGATTTTCTTTTTTAGGAAGTTTGATAATATTGATTTTTTAAATTGTTGAGGTAAAAAAAGAACAACACCCAAATAGAATATCATCTATTCTGTATTTTGCTTGTACTATGTTTCGGAACAATTATCCCATACTCATCCACCTTTGCATCCTAAAATTTTACCAATTAAGTTATTCTTATAAACAATTTTGTGTATATTTAAAGTTTTTGTAATCATATTTACTTAAAGTTTGTTTTATAACTACATTATTTAAATTATTGTCTTTCTTTACTGGTGCATCCAGCTATCTCTATTGGAAGTTTTTTCATCTCTACAATTTAAATAATATATAAAACTATTTTTTCTTTTTCAGGGATAGCACTCTCTATTCTTTGTACTTCTCACATTTGAAAAACGCTTCGGGCTTTTTTGCCCATTATCTAGTTCTAAAATAAAAATAATGTACAATTAACAGTTTTTTTTAGAACAAATTTCAATAAATAATTTCAAATTACTTGACATTTTACTATTTACACAAACTCGTTTACTATGTATAACAAATTACAAATTAAAAACGTTTTTGAAACTAAGCCAAATTTCATAATTATCAACGCTTGTTAGAAGTCCAAGAACTCTAGCAGGGCGTGTCTCTTCTTTTTTATAATAAATTCCAATAGTCTTGCCAGTTGGTGAGTATTGGAATAATTTTGATGCTCTGAAAAAATAATAAAGATTTTGTTTATAGCTAGTTCCATTAATTTTCCAAAAATGGGTAATAAAGTGATGGGACTATATAGTTTAAGATAAGTTAACATTCCTCAAAACCTATAAGTTAACATTTTTAATTTTATTTTCTCAAAAAGTAGAAATTTTGAAATTCATTTCTTGAATAGGTTGTGTTGGTGTAAATCAAAGGGAAAAATATAAAATATAAAATGTTAAAAAAATTAAAAGCTAAAGCTACCCTCTCATAAATTCAACTCTTCATTCATATTAACATGAATATAACTCAGAAGTGAATAATGATTCAGTTAATTCCTTTGAGATTTCATCATCTTCTATAATATAATGAATACATAACCCCATAGGACCTCTCTAGAAATAGATTATAATATTTATTTATTTAATTTAATTTTTTTTTTTGTCATTGAAGGCAGTTTGTAGAGTTGCCAATATCAAAGCGAAACTACAAACTGATTGAAGCCGACCATTACAAAGGGTCACCACACAAAAGCCGAACCAGTGTAATTGGAGCTAATGGACTTTAATTTAATGCCATGGCAAATCCAGGCTCCACTTCCAATTGTCCTTTTTCGGTTTTTAACCTGTTTTCTAAAAATGAGAAATGTTTCAAATGCCTGCCCACTTTGACATTGATGGTCATAGAAAAATGCAGCCGGTAGATGTATAACGTTCAACAATAATTCCTCTTTCATCTGAATTTGTTGACATTTTAGTTATGGGTGATGGGAATCCGTGGAATTTCTAGCCTCCAGCAATCAGAAGTACTCAGAACCGAGTGGCGAATGTTTCGTTTGAACAATATCTCAAGTACCATTCATTATTGACTTTAAAATATTTCTAAAATAGAATCGAAAAATGTTTATTTCCATGCATTTTAGTACTGAAAACTATAATTTAAACTTATTTTTGTCATCAACTGCTTGAACATCATGGTCTGGAATTTTGTATGAATAAAGGTGAACCACTTTGGAAGGTCTTACAATAATTTAATATAGCGGAAACATTTACTTTCGTACTAAGGGTTCAAACATATTTTTTTAAAATAAAATGACTAGTTGTCAATATATTTTTTCTACAATAGTCCTACATGTCAAATCAGTGAAATAGTATCGATGATGGCATAACTTTTTTATATTTACAAAGACAATTTAAGGTTTTTATCCAAATGATTTTTGGAAACATTAAATGAAGACGTTTTCAAGATGAAAAAATGTTGCATTAAGTTTTTTCCTAGAATATATATTTAAGCGTTAAAAAATCTCACGGTGGCGTTGAAAAATCGAATTTCTCATATGTACTGTTTGTTATATGTCTTTTTTGTATAATTATGAATGTGTATTTCGTTGTTACTTAAATATAATTTTCTTTGTCTAATGCATAAATTATTTTTCATATTATTATTTATACAAATCATGATAGTATTTTCTTTTTTTTTAATTTTTACATATATTTGTTACTTTTTTATATCTATTTATTACTTATTTATTTTCTATCTATATATTATCTACTACTATTATCAATTATATGACATATATATTACGAGTTTATATTCTATTTATTTAAAATGAATATTAGTTGTATTTTGTATTTTAGGTGTGTTTTATTTATATTAAAGAGGGGAATAATAAGGGAGGAAAAAAGAGGAAATTCACATAGGGTTGAAAGAGAAAAAATGAAAATAAAAAAAAATAATAGAACAGGAAGAAATATTTATTTTTTAAATATTTCTTCTCCCCCTCTATTATGTATATCATCATTATATTATCATTTATTATTTACCTAATTTTAATATTTCCTACACTGTTTACTTTAAGATTATTTATTTATAATCAATATTAGCAGTGTTTTGTATTTTTAGGTATGTTTTATTTATGTTAAAGAGGGGAATAATGAGGGAGGAAATTCACATAGGGTAGAAAGAGAAAAAATGAAAATTTTTTATTTGACGTACTTAACTGCTATCCCCACTCTTCCCAATACAAACGGTTCACTCTGACTTTGACTTCCATCAAAACAGGTATGCATTCTGTCTTGTTCATTTTTTTCCTATTTTTTTTTTCTTGATTTTATTCTTATCCCTTTTCATCTCTTAATTTGTACTTTCTTTAATATTTCTTCTTTTTATATTTTACTATTTCCATTTTCATTTATTGTTTATAACCTTTAATTTTTCTTATTTAATTTTTACGTTTCATTGTATATCCTTCTGTTCCTTATACTTATCCTTCCCTTCCATTTACTTATGTTTAGTGTTTGTATCTTTTTTAGCCCTGACGAAGCACTGCGAAGTGAGACGAAACGTTTCCTCAAATAAAAATAGCACAAAATATAACCATTTGAGTTTAATCTAATCACACCCGGACCATATTCCATTTGTGTATTAGCACGGTCAATCAAAATCTTCCAGCATTTTTTTATTCTTTTAATTCAATGAATATTATCATTTATATTTTATTTTCTATTTCTGTATATATTGTTTGAATGAATATTATAAAAATAATACTTAATTCTTCTCATTCGTAGCAGATTGTATTTATTATCTGCAACAAATCTTTACTTGAATAATGGAACATGTGAAAAAAAAAAAAAATTCATTTTGTTTAGGATGTATTCCAAAGATAGTATTATAGTTTGTACTATATTATCCAAAAACAATATTATAGTTTATACTATACTATCCAAAGATAGTATTATAGTTTATACTATACTATCCAAAGACAGTATTAGACGATTTATTAGTCTTTTTACTACCACCTTATTTTTGTTTATTTTACATAAATAAAGTATTCCTTTGGATGTTTAGGAATGACCGTCAATCTTCAGGTACGAATTCTAACAATAGTAATAATAGTAATACATTTGAAGTTTATTAATTATCTTGAAAAATAGCCAAATTTTATCTTCTTTGCAAATAACTTTTGTATTATTGATAAATTTGCATATCTTTGTTTACTATTGTTTTATCTAGCATTTTCTTTTCCTTAATTTTTTTTGTAATAATATTCTTAAATAGTAATTTAAATGCCACTTTTTATGTGATTTATAGTCGACATTTTGTCATATTTCATGTACATAAACTGTAACCTAAACACTTTTATAATTAACTTTCTTTATAAGTCCGAAGTTTCGGGCAATACGGCCATCCTCAAGGACAATCTATCACAAAAAGCTTTTATTATACTCATCATCTTTAACAATTTTAAACAAATATTATTAATCTTAAATTATCATACTTTAATACAATTTTAGAACTCCATTATTTAAAAAAAAAACTATTCTGCCCCATTAATTACTTTCAGTCCACAAATTACACTATGAGACTTTAAAAAATTTGGGAATCATATAATTTCGTTAATAAGCAATTCTTTGATTATTTCTAATTATCTAATTTGTCAAATCTTCATATTAAATTAAAACTTTTTATCAGAGTCAAGCTTCTCTATTATAATTTATCACAAAAATATTTATAACCTTCCCCACACTTAATTTAATTTATTTATTTCAACTATATTTTGGTTAAATTTCCTCTATCTTTTATCATTACAATTTATATCGAGGTTAATTATAATCATTAGTAATGATCAACTTTAATTTTTTCCCATATTTTTTATAAATTAATTATACTTAAAATCTCTGCATAAATTACCTTCGAATAAGAGAACTACTTCAATTAATTTTTTTTTATTACCGGTTGGTGCTCTCCTTTTTAGATGAGCTATAATCCCAGCCTATTTAAATTTTTTTTTATTTATTGCTACTTTTTTATTGAGGAATATTTTATCTGAATTGGGTCATTTCTTTTTTTCTCAATTGGGCCATCTGGGTCGAATGGACAACTGGGGTATGTTGGGGGGGGGCGCTGAGAAGAGGAGGGGGTTGATAACAGGCTGCATTTCTAAATGGCTTTGCCTCATGCGATTACATGCACCTACTATTGCCCTCTTGCATGGTTG
Source organism: Halyomorpha halys (assembly GCF_000696795.3). Taxonomy (NCBI): domain Eukaryota; kingdom Metazoa; phylum Arthropoda; class Insecta; order Hemiptera; family Pentatomidae; genus Halyomorpha; species Halyomorpha halys. The sequence continues at coordinate 785,051 of NW_027111361.1, read as the reverse complement.
AATCTAGCGTAAACTTGCTCTTTCAGACCCAGCCAAATGTAAAAATCCTGGTTCTAGCTGTATCTCGCCACCTTGATGGCTTCTCACCACACAGCACATCATCCTCCAGGATCTATGATATAATCCAATCATTGCCGCATAACGGGTTTTTTTATTCTGGTAAACTCTATGACAATGTTTAATGCTTCACAACACTGTTTCGTTCCGATTTTCGGTCCTCTAGATTAGAATGCATTTTGGAATATGTAGTAAATATAAGCACTGAAGGTAAAATATGCTATTCCAATTGAAAAAAAAAAAATGAAGTTCAATCAATTAATTAAAATATTCTGAGATCTAGGATCTGAGATCCCGGAGGAATATATTGTAGCAGTACTGAAACTTTGTTTCTTTCTGTTTTTACAAGGTAGGAATTCTCACCTTTCTGATCCACAACAGAAAGTATTATAAGAACAAGATACAAAGATTGTAAAATATGACAAAGCAATTAGAATATAAATGGAAAGTGTTGTTGTTTGTTAGTTCTGAAAGGGCGTTTAACAGCCTGGTCATCAACGCCCGTTGGTTGTTGGTTTTGGTAAGGCCTAGTTGTTTCATATTCATAGCTTTTGTATGGTGTGCTGATCCGCACCAGTGGGACTCATTTCCGTGAGATTTGAAATATTATCTAGCTAGGCAATTATAATTTGTTTAATAATCGATTGTGGAAAGGATGATGAAAAGCAGATAAGTAACTGTTCTAATTTTAAAAATAAGGCAAGATAGATAATATATAATAGATAATTATAATAATTAAAGTCTGGTTATTAAGTTAGTCTGATGGATAAATTTAATGACTTTTTCTATTACGGATTCGTCGCTCCTCAACGCCATTGGAACATTTGTTGGTATCCCTTACTGGTTCAGAGTTAATGTTTAGTGATAACATTTTTCAAAAATGTGTTTGACGGTCAGATTACTATTACATTTCGAACATTTTGGAGGGGCCTCTCCTGTTATGTATAATGGAAAGGGTGTAAAATGTTTTATAGAAAATAATGAAATAAAGTAAGTTAAGGAAATATAAATATAGATAAATCTAAATATAATATAAATTAAGCTGGTAAGATATGAATATAAATTAAAAATAAGATTGTATGTGAATGGACTCGGAGATGAGACGTTTTTTATGGCTGGGACAGTAGCAAGAATTAATGTATTATCGAAATTAAAAGCTTGGTTCAGGTTTAAGCGTGTTCTGACAATTTAGAGGCAAATGGATTACAGAAGTTGATAGAAGTTTTGTGCTGGGAAATGCGGTTCTTAAGTTGATTCTTAATTTCGCCGATATAGAAGGAATTGCAAATTGGGTAGAACAAGGTGTCCGGTAAACTACATTGGAACGGTGTAAAAAAAGGAATAGGGTCTTTTAATTTAGAAAAAAAGATAGAAAATTTTGTTGTGGGACTTCAAGCCAGGATGTAGGGTGGGAATTGTGGATCTTAAAGATTTTTGAATATTATTAGAAAGAATGGGGATATACGGAAGGGAACTGTACTGAAACAGAAGTGGAGTTGGTTGAGAAGAGTTAAGAACAGGAGGAACTTTAGTAATACGGTTAATGTAAGAATCAAGTAGTTTGTTTGTCACTTTATGATGGAAATTGTTGTTGAATAGGATCTGATTAATACGTTGTATGTTGGTCTGGTGATATTGAGGGTTAGAAAGAGAAAAGGATTGGTGGATAAGAATAATTTGCAACATTGATAATTTGATGATAAGGGTGTTGAGGAAAATAGTAGAAGAGTGTACCAGAATAGGTGGGTAACATATAATACTTAAATAACACATAATATAATACTTTATAATATAACATTAAGTAAGTATTATATGTTATAATATAATACTTATTTAACACATAATATAACTTACTTTGCTCCTTTCTTTTTTATATAGCTTTTGACTCTCTTTCCATTTATATTATAATTGTTTTGTCATATTTTACAATGCTTTATTATTTTCTTATTTAGCCTTGAGGATTACCTGCCAAGTGGGGCGAAACGTTCATCATTTCATCAACCTACATTGTTTTTGTACATTTCTTGACAGCCTCTTTCTAAAATTATTACATAGAGTCAACCAATAATCATCTTATAATATAAATAATTTACTAGTTTATAGAACTTTAATTTAATTTGAAAGAGTTTTCCAATCATTGATTTTTATTGAATATCAAAAAGTATTGAAGTCAATATGGATCCAAACATACCATCTATTTTTTAGGCATAATAAAGCCAAAATATCAATTTTTTAACTGGTTTTCGTTTCAGAACAATAATGATCTGTTGATAAAGAACTGTTTGTTTCAAGATCTTCAGTATGCAGATACAAGATACTACATAGTTAGGAATGTTTCACTTTAGATTTAAGTTCAATATAAAATTAAAAAATAAGGAAAGACAATACTTGTATTGAAAGCGTAAAGCATAATATGGTTAGTGGTAGTATTAAATTGCAATTGAATGAAGGGAGAAGTACTGATAATAAGAAATTCAAAGAAACTAGGTGGGGGGGAGGGTTGTGCGTGGTAATCTGTATAAATTATGATTTCAAACCGAAATACAACCAATAACTTTTTATTTTTATTTTATTATTGGGTCTACGTTTTTATTTTTCCTTAACAACTACTTTTTTTTTTTTAGATAATAATACAGTTTTTTTAAAAATAATTTTTTAAT
>NW_027111361.1:778947-782134 GCF_000696795.3 Halyomorpha halys | reverse complement strand
TATCATTAAGAGGGGTATTCATGGTCTTTAGTTTAACATGTTAAAGCGTGTTTAATGGAAAAACTTATGTTAAATGGAGAAATATTTCCTCCTTTTATCATGTTAAAACGATATAACATGTTGACAGTCTGTAACTAGGTCTGTTGAATGGAAAATGACGTCACACAACAGACCAGCTTTGTTGTGTTAGCTCGTAGGTTGTGATTGTATTGTTTTGAATGTTTTTATAACTAATAAAGCAATAGATGATAATAATAATAATTTAATGACTGTTGTCAGTAAGCTCATCTTGATTCTCTTCCTTAAAAGTAGTGACCAAACTTTCACATAACTTTTACTTTTCACTAAATTTATGCTTGTTGTAATAAATTAATCAAAACTTAGAATTAAACAATAACATGAAGTTTTGGAAGGAAAGGTTATAAAAAACGTTACTCAGAAAATCCGCTCGAAGCTCTTATACATTACATCCATTATTCAACATGACTTTAAAAAGGGCTGCTCGCAATCTCATACTTATTATTAAGTTTTTATTATTATTTAACATATCATGTTAAATGTTAAATTAACATTTAACATGGTAAAACATTTTACATTTAACACAACATCATGAATACCCCTAATATAACACCATGTTAGTTCAATCTCAATTTTGACTCATTATTTATATGTATCCAAAATCCTCCTCCGTATGTATGCAATCCATAACGCTCCTCTGTATTACCCTTTACAGACGTTTGTAAGAACGCATCAACTTACGTTTAAGTGACTATGTTTTAGACATTTTGTAATATTTAAATTAAGAAACTAATTTAATTTATGGTTTTACAACATATTTAAACCACAGGAGTAGTTTCTCTGATCACAGATTTCAATTTGAGAGATATGCTTCCGTATTTCTAATAAGGACAGTGTATAATTCGAGTAGTACAATATGTTCAAGAAGAAAATTTCTAAGGTTTCATTTTAGTTTACGAAAAATTAAATCTTATTAAAAATTATATCACAATAAAAAAAGTTATTTTACCTTAAATTAATCATAGATATTACATTCAAAGAATTTGTCCCATAGATCGATGAGATTGCAATATCAAAGTATAAGTTTGACTCTTTAAGCTAATGTAACGAAGGCTTAAGTATAATCTTTTGTTTTTTTTGGTAGAACCTTGAAAAGCAACCTGAATCAATAGTCATCAGTCCACATAGTAGACTTTTCTGGGACGAATGAAAGTGACCATTACTACCAATTGGGTAGATAACTCACATCGCTTAAGCTCATTTATAACATTTACAATAATAATACTTGTATATTATATATTATATATTAATAATCACCGCAATAATATTTCAACAATTAATAGAATATAATGTGATAAGTAAATCAGATTCCATTGCCATATATGCACTTTGTGGAGACTCAGATGCCAGAATATATTTTATTTCATACGAGCATATCTTCAGTTTTATACAAATTTTGAAAAATTCACAAAAAAACAAAACAAAAAAATACAAATAGAGTCGGTCTCAACTCAATATAATAATGGATAATTTATAAATATTAAAAAAAATTTAATTTCTTTATTGCAAGATCGGACTGTGTCTTATATAGTTATTTTATAACTGTGAATAATTGTAGATTGCGCGGAATAGTCTAGTACAAAAAAACACCCTTCACTATTACAATGTCATTGTTATTTAACAGTTATAAATAAAATAGATAAATTATTTAAAACAATATTTTATTTTTATTTTTATTTACTTCAGTTATATTTTTTTTTTAGGCACATTCTGTCATATTTTTAGACAATAGAAATACGGATCATAGAGCTCAGTCACACCGTATTTACAGATATATAAATTAAATTATTATAAAATAAGATATGGAAGAGAAAACAAATAAATAAATAAAAAAAACAATTTAAACTTAAAGTAAAATAATATCTTAAACAAAATTATTCCTATTTATAATGTTTAAATTCAGCCTGAGGAACTCCGAAATGGTGTTAAAAGCCAGTGGTGGATGAGTGAGGGCGCTAGCTGCAGACGCTCAGGGCTTGAGAGGAGAATCTGATCATTGATAAAACTCCAATATAATTATTTATTATAGGTCTCTGGGCCACTGCCTTTTCAACCTACGTGGACGATTGTAGGGATGGGTAATCAAAAACAAAATTAATAGATGAAAAGAAATAATGATAGTTATACAATTGAAAAAATGAAAGAAAGAGAAAAAAAATACAAACAGCTAAAATTGATGAAATTTACAGATCAAATAACTGACTTATTTGTCAGAATGAGAAAAATAAAATAAAATTATAATGATAGTAATAAATAAAAAAGATGAATATAAAGTTCATAACAGAATGTCCTGCAATAGCCTTAGGCTTCAGTATTTGAGAGGGAGTTTTATTCACTACGTTGTAAGCCACATCACTTTTAATTGGTAACTAGGAATAAAAGTTTATGTAACGTATTTTCGTTAATTCATCCATCAATTCTAGTTGTAACTCTATGTAATTGGATATTTCTTATAAGCCAGGGGAAATCTACTGCAATTTTCAGAACTTTTTTTTAGAATTATTGCATCTTTTCTTTCTTTTCCTACAACACGCCGCTCCCTATACTTCACAACCATACATCAGTATTAGCCATAATTGTAACTTATGATTAAAAATATAATAAAATTTCAATATAAGTCAATAAAGTTATAACACAATATTTAATTAACAATATTATAATTGTGAATAATAACTTCACAAAATAATGAGTTTTTACAAATACAAAGGTTCACAAAACATAACAAGGAGATTTTTCAGCTTAAAAAGCTTCATTCTGACATAATCTGGTTGGAACTAGCAATGAATCAACCCTAAATGAATCGAAGACTCTTAGGTGTCAAAACTGAAAATACGTTCAAGAGAAAATGTTTTAGTTAACTTCTAATAACAAAGTGAAAAATAATATTAGTAAATTTTGAATTAGAAAAAATAAAATATCAACAAATTAAAAATAAAAATTTAAAACTTAAAATTATGACAAACAAAACAAATCAAATTCTACTTGAAATATGTTTATATATATATATACATGGTGTACAGTGCTACCAATGGGTAGTTTCTCTACACGCCTTTATCCCTCTATTTTCAGTTATAGTTATAGTTATAAATAGCAATAAATAAAAAATAAA
>NW_027111361.1:766483-778897 GCF_000696795.3 Halyomorpha halys | reverse complement strand
CATTTCCACATAAATAAATAAATAAGCTAAATATAATAAATGTATTATAACTGTTATATTATGTATATATGTAACAGGGTTAGACCACTGTCAGGTAGCAGGTTAAATAAAAAAATTCATAATATGTTTTAAAGAAAAAACATAGTTTCTCCTTTCAATGACAAAAAAGTCCCATATCACAGCCCTCGAAGAATGGTGTCGTAATTGGAGGATTAAAATAAATCCCAACAAATCCCTTCAAATCAGCTTTACACTTCGTCGTAAACCTCGGTTGGTTTACGACTGCCCTACAGTCTCCTTTAATAACGTTGATCTTACTCCTGTAGAACAGATCCGCTACCTTGGACTACATCTGGACAACGACTAACCTGGAATCCTCACACAAGACTGAAAAGACAGGAAACTTCACGTCGATTTCGACTTTTACAGCACTTACTAAACTTCCAATTCATTACAAAAGACTGATTTACATGACTGCAATAAGGCCAATCTGGACATACGGAGTTGAGCGTTGGGGCTCCACTAAACCTTTGAATTCCTCTCGTATCCAATCATTGGAATCCAAAATCCTTTGTAATATCCTCAATGGTCCTTACTTTGTCACAAATAAAATTATACATGAAGAGCTTAATGTTCCATATGTAACCGATCTTGCCCGAACCAGATGTCACTCATTCCATTCCACCCAAACCCACTAGTTTCTAACCTTGATTCCTCTTCCATTCCTGACAAACCTCTGAGGCGCCTGAAAAGAAGATGACCACGAGACCTGCTAATGAAACACGTCATTATAGTGCTACCAATGGGTAGTTTCTCTACACGCCTTTATCCCTCTATTTTCATAATATATTAAATTTAACTGAGATCAAATTTGCTAAATGTATTATAATGTACAGTTATAAATAGCAATAAATAAAAAATAAATAAAAGAAAAAAATATTATTTTTTAGTTTTTTATTGTAATATGTTTTTTGGTGGTCTTTGTCTTCGATGAAGACAGCCTTAAATACGCTATTTATTACAAGGTATTTTAAATTAAGAGATACAGAGTATTCCAATCTGATAACAAACTTTGCTCCACTTTTGGGGGGGAATACAATATCCTTTAATAAGGATGCTAGGGTAAATTTCAGACTGTTCTGATTTCTGTAAGTAGTGGGCTTAAAACACAGATTATGTATATAAAAGGAAAAATCTGGTGAACAAACCATCTTTGAAAATATTTTTAAATATTTAACGCTATGCAAATTTAGTCTCAAATTAAATTTTAAACATATTTAATTGTCGAAAACCAAATTTCGGGAGTTAGCGATTTCCAATACATTTGATGATACTCTTGTAACAGCCCTTTTCTTTTACTGATCACCCATCCAAAGTTTAAGGTCTTCCCTGTCTTCGAGGCAGAGGTTGTTATTTCAAGATGCGGACAGAAGCAAGGGGGTTGAAGCTGGACATTTCCATCCCCTAAGTGCTTCTGCCCGTGTGGCGCACTGACCATCAAAGCTTCCTGCACGCCTCAGCTATTCTGCGTACGCTCTTTACAATGCCGACCGGAAAGAACGTCTGCTTCATTGGCGCAAATTTCTGGAAAGGGCGCTGCACCGATCAGCTTCAAACTTCTTGAATAATTAAAATTACACACTAAATAATTTTTTTTTAATTTATTAATTATAGGTTATAAGCTTACACTTAATAGGTAAAAAAGGTTTTGTCAATACTTTATTATTATTTATTATTTTTTTAACAAATCTAATGTTCTGACGTTTTTCTAATGTGAGAGAAACATAAAATGTAATAATAAAAAAAAAAAAACGATATCATTATTTTATTTGAAGTAATTAAACCGTAAATCATAAAACTGTAATTAGGATTATTCTTTATGAATTTATAAACATTCAAAAAAGTAAAAAAAAATTGTAATTTCTTTCAGTGCAAGATCGGTCTGGTGTGTCTTATAGGTTATTTTATAACTTTTAATACTTGAAACTTGCGGGGAATATTCTCGTACAAAAGATACCCTTAACTATTACAGTGTTACAGTTATTAAACGATTATAAATAAAAAAGATAAATTAATTAAAAACAAAATTTTATTTTATTTTTATGTGCTTTATTATTATTATTATTTTTTAACAATACACTGAAATTAGACCATGAAGATGAAAAAAAAAATACATATTAATTTTAAGACAGGCAATTGGGTATAACTGGATAATTTAATAAAAAATAAATAAAACAATAATACTGGATAAAGGGTGAAATAACCCGAAACGTTTTTCTGATTTGATGGAAAAATAAAATGTAATAAAAACAAACGTTATCATTCTTTTGTTTGGGGAAACTAAACCGTATATCATGGAACTAGAATTAGGAATATTATTTATTAACAGTCACACATAAAATATACCAATAATTAGAATACACTGTAAACATAAATTTCATAAAGTTAAATAGTTTTTATGCAAAAACAACGAAGAACATAGAAAATAATTAATAAATCAATGAGCACATGAGGTGTAGTATAAATATTTAATAATGTTTACAAATTCTGATCGCGTTAAAATAAAGAAGCATCGTCTCTCGCCTCCCACCAATAATAATAGTAAAAACTCAGAAGGTTGGTAAATTTTTTACTGATAAAATTATTGCGAAAAATTTTTAAATTAACAATTTAAATTACTGTTGTTGAGTGTCAACATTCGTAACAGGTAACTCAACATTTTAATTCTCAAAGAAGCGGGAAATTATACAAAGAGACAAAGTATTAATTTTTTTATCAATACTCTTTACTAAAGTTACATTCTAAAAAATTTGAAAAAAAGTACTTAACTGACGACATTTTAAAAAATCTTACTCTAAAATTCCTTTAATTTTATGATTTTACACTTTTTTAAGATTTTCTCCAAGACGGCTTTAACTATCTTTATTAAAATCAGCTAATTAATGAACAATTAGGCTGTCTTTAAACCAGATAGGTATTATACTAATTTATTTAATAGTTTAACGGAACTTAAATGACGACTTTTTAAAAAACCTTCTCCTAAAGTATCTTTAATTTTGTTTATTTCTAATAAATAACTAGTCCTCATCGTTAGTTATAATGAACAGTGGATAAATACAAAATATTAATGAATTTGATATTTAATTAAACAGGAAAAATAGAAACAGGGTTTCGAATCGAAAAAATCCGAGACTCTCAGTCTCTTCCGATCCCACATTAACGTACACTGCTTTATTATATTTTGTTAAGCTATTGTATTTTATTGATTGGAACAACTTCATTATTCGTTAATTTCACATTTAGAAGCCGTAAAATACGAATTTACTAGTTGTGTAATGCGCACACACAATACTATATAATATAAGTTTCTTTTTTCTTGTCAAAAAACTAATTTATTTCTGATTTCATTAAAAATATACTGTTATTATTTCTCAAAGTAAATTAATCTTTGTATCAGTAGTGGGCATAAAAACTTGAAATTTAATCATTAAAAATTCTACAAGAGAAAGAGTTAATACTACAGTTCCTACATATTGTATAAGAGTGTCTAAAGAATGATTTAAAACAAAAATTATACAAACACTCTTGTAAAATGGTAATAAGATACTAAAAAACACTTACCTCATATTTTATTAAGCTGTAAGTCCAGATATAGAATTTTCGGACAATGGCTGATGTAACCAATGAAATGATTCCTTGATTTCAGATATCTTCCTAAAAACAAAAAATTTAATTGAGGAAAATTGAAACTCCCAAGTTGTTTCAAACCCTTATTTTTTTCATTATTTAAATATCTCAAGATACGTTTCATCAGCATCCTATGAAAACTAATAGAAACTTCAACGAACAAAGTAATTAACGGATGATAAGTAAAACCATTTAGTTAACAATATATTTTTTAAAATTTACTTCTTTCTTTAAATAAGTAAAATATCATTTCCCCCAAAACGATATGCTATTAATAAATATGGAAGTTTAAACAAAAACATAAAAAAACTTGGGAAAGGACAAAAAAATACCAAAAAATAAAATAAAAACGCTTATAAAAAACATCAAAACGGTACACAAGAACAATCGGATCAAAAATATTATTTAATTTAAAAGTTTAGTAGTAAATACCAATCAGCCAGATTAGTATAATTTTATTTTTTGTGTCGGTGTTAAGCTGAGCTATGATGATTTCCATTTGTACCAAGTATTGCAACATTAACAAATGATGGATGTAAATGCATTCAAAGGTATAAAATTATAATATTTCTTCTAAAATTAAATTCCCACCCTAATGGGTTAGATTATATTTATTTTACTGAGGGATGAGAAGTCCATTTTCACCTGGTGGTGAACCTCTCTTTTCGTCCTATAGAAATCATATAGTCATTGTAAGCTTCTTAGGACATTAGATGCAAAAAAAAAAAAAATTAACCACATAAAAATGTTTGTAGTTACTTAAAAATATATCAATCACAAACTCTCTTTTACAACCTGAATATTGGAAATCTTCTATGATTACGAAAATCGGATATTAATAGACATAAAAGAATTCTTGCATGTCAATTACGTATATATATATATATATTACTTTTTTCCACTAGCTTAGGAAAGGTACCCAATTAAAAGCTTTTTGTTTCTCTGAATGAGGATAAAATTGATGGAGTTCTGGAGTTGTACCGTACCATTATATTAATAAAATTTTGTATATTTTATTATGTTAAATCTCAAGGATGAAATTGAAAACCAGATAAAATTATAAACAATTTTTTTTTTTTGCGTCTATTGATTTTCTCCTCGAAAAAAGATGCTGGACTCATCGTACGATATTGATTTTCAACACGTAAAACTTCAATGCCTACTTGTTTTTATGCTCAAAAATACGAAAAAAATTTAAAACGAATAAAAATGAATAAATTTAAATAATAATAAAAATAAGTTAGTATTTATCTTAAATTTTTTTTTACTCAAATATCGAATCATATATTTTTAATAAGTTGACTTACAACCATAACTGCTTGAATTTATAATGAAAAAAAATTACTTAAGATATTAAATACATATTTTTTATATAAACAATACAAAATTTCTGAAAAAAAAGAAGTTCAGAAACCTTATATTTTTCTACGTATATATTTTATATTGAAAAAAATTAGATATTTTTTTTATAGTGGTATCAAGATGAAAAACATATACACTTTACTTTTATTATCAATTTATAATTGTTAAATTATTGGTTTATTTATAATTAAATTGTTTTATTTTATTTTATGGCTGATTAATTATTTTATAGATGCAAGGCTGTGTAAAGTATAAGAAAATTTACACATAATTTGATAAGAAATCGTCTTGAAAAAATATGTAGCGAAAAATTTAGGAATAGTAGTTAAAATTTTTAAATAATATCAGAGTTTGTCACCTAACCTTCATCTGCAAAGAAATAAGTTTTTCAATATCTCAATTTTCAAAGAGATGTATATTTTTTTAAAGTGTGATTATGTCTCTAGTATGTCAAATATTGAATTAAAGAAATAAAAATGATATTTGGATTTTTTTTTGTTAGTATAATTTATTTTTAAGCACATAAATTCCTAAAACCGTTTAGGGGTTAGGGAACTGATATAAAATGCATCCCCACCTCTCTTCGATGACCTTAAATAAAATATATATATTTTCAGTAAAAACATCTTTATAATTTAACAATATGTTCATATTTCTTGATAATTTATTTAATTTGATCATTTATTTGTTATAGTCGTGTCGATACGATTAACTATTTAAAGTTAATTTTTAATTATAACTTTAATAAAACCGAAGTGATCTTGCTACAATTTTTTTTGAGTTTGTGGGTTTATAAGAATTTTTTTTTTTAAAAGTATTTTTGTAAAAATTGTCCGCTTTTTAAAATTGCATTTAATTTCTTTACTCGTATTAAATGGTTTGTAGGTGTGTAAGAAATGGTGGGAGGTGGCGCTCCACTGTGGCAGATCAAGGTACTAGGAAGACCGACCCGGCTGGAGTGTAGCGCCTCTGCTGGCAGCTTCTCCAACTAAATTCTCCACTTGATACTAACTTTGGCCAACGTGTAATCATTCTTCGAGACGAATCGAGAGAAAAAATATTTAAATTCTGCAAAAAAGTCAAAATTGACGTATAAGAATTAATAAGCTGAAAAAATATATATACCAATACTTTTTCTACTGGTGGCTTAGTTATAATATTTACAAAAAAATAAATAACATTAAAATTAGGGAAAATTTCAGTCAGGCAAAAAAAAAAATCCATCTCATAACAGGTTCATACTTTAAATTCAGAAAAATAGATATTGAGGAAATATTTTTTAAGAGCTTTTTATACTTAGTATGAGAGCAAAATGTGTCATTTATTTTCTAATTGGTACTTTGGCTAATTAGCATCCATAAATATGACTTCACAGTAGCTTTAATCATCACATTTCCTCTCCCCCTCATTTTTTTTAAAGTATGATTTAAATATTTTGGGCTCAGACTGAAAATTAAAATATTTTATTTCGTTTTCTGCGAAATGTCGTAACGTTATTATTTCTGATTATTTAGATCATAAATGTAAAATATTCTTTAAGAATAGTAATTTATTATCCTTATAAAATACGATATTCATCATTCTAAAAAATCATTTTCATTCATTTCTCTTTGTTATTAATTTGGACTGTTTTTTTTCTCAACTGCTCCTATATACGTGAGTCCAACAAATAATTTACTGGGTAAGAAATATTTTTTTTTATTTTTTAAGATAAACTAAAATATTTTGGCCAAATTTGAAGTTATCTGAAATGGTTTTTACTGTTACTATAAACTATTTACATAATTAATTTCGACTGTTTTATCCTACCAAGACACTATATTTTTATGTTCACTCGAGTTTGTATAATGGCGAAGTGGTGTTCCAACTTACAGTTACAAAATCCATACAGTATGATGTATAATAATAATACGAAATTGTAGAAAACGAAATTATTTTCAAACTTCTGCCCTAACGACTTAATGCAACCGCATTAGGGTGTCAATCAGAGATACTATGTGTAAACGATCCATGTTTACGTATTTTATGTTTTCATGTTATGTTATTATTGCCTATATTTTATTAGTTCTATAAAACAAATGTGAGTAAATTTTACTCAAAAATCACTAAAAAAATATTAACAATTATCATAGTACTACACTCTACTTACAGATTTACTGTAACTAGCCATTCATATATCAGCTGTGGAAATATGTTTATATTACTTGTGGATTTTGAAGTATAAACATTTTCAAACAAGAAAATGAGTGATTTTTAAGATTAACAGTACATTAAGCGTAATTATATTTTTAATAAAGACATAAAAGTAATTCATCAGGATGCGGTAATGATATATTATTCTTTTTTATAAAGGAATGGATAGTTTAATTCATAAAATTAAAGTATGAATTTTCTTTTTTAATTGTGTTTATAGTATGTTTGATTGCTATTATTGATATAAATGCGATTAAAGTTCTTAAAAACTTATTTTTTTCTAACCATAAGTTCATATTGAATATAACCTTTTGTAGTAAAATTATTTGTTGGAAAATTTCGATGAATGTCCGTTTCACATTGTTGCCACAATTTATGGTATGTCAGAGGACAAACACATTTTTTTTTAATTTTGAAAATATTTAAATAATAAAAACCATAATAAATAAAATTCCGTTTGATTTCGGACGTTATTTATAAGACAAAAAAATATTTTAATTAAAAACCGATAACTAGGGATCAACAATTATTAAAAATAAAATTAAAAATTTTCAAATCCAATCATACATTCAAATTAAATTCATACATTAAATATTGTCCACTATCCTTGAAAAATTTTTGCTAATTTGCAACCTTTTTTTAAGCCTCACTGTAATTAAAAGCACATATATTATATATATTAAAATATTATTACCCAACTTATAAAAAATAAAATTTTTCACACTAAAATTTACATAGCTAAAATTATAGCTCCCCTTTTTTATAATATAATCGTAAACAAGCAACAAAAAAATCTTTATAATTTAATAATTACTTAATATTATATTACTCCAATTCTAGGTTTTTTTGGGTTTTTTTTTTTGCGTTCTCGCGATAATATTATAAAAAAGTTTTACCATAATTTTAACCATGTGACTTTTGATCATATAACAACATATATATATATTTAAGATTCTAATTTATATGTAGTTAAATAAAAAATTATGTAAATTACGTCAAAAATCTTTAAAAATTTTTGGCACAAATTTAATGTCAGATTTTTGGGATTGGATTTGAAAATGGACAATATGTAGCCCGAAACGTCGTCCAATTCGTAAATAAAAGATGGAAGTTATAAGAATTTGCTTTCCCAGAAGTTGCAATATTAAAAATAATTTTTTTTTCGCTGGTACAACTATCTCCACCAGTCCAGTTACGTGTTATCTCTGTAACATATAAAAAAATGAATAAAATAAAAACATTGATCCAAGGGAAGACCAATGTTTTATTTTTTTTTTTTAAGGCCTAATAAGTGATGAGTGATTAGAAATTATATCAATCTTGAAGAATGAGTGGACCGAAATGTATTTGGGATGATTCTGCTATTTAGGCGACAATAGTCGTTAGTGTGAGCATCAAACATTACATGTTATATTAATTATTAGCTTTGATATTAGTTTTATTGTAACCGGATCAAATGTTTTTAATATTAAAGATATGAAACGTATAAGGAGTTTCAAATACTTCCACTAAATAATTAATTAGTATCTAAATTATTAATTATTATTTTTGATATTGACTTTTAGAAAGTTGGCTAAATCCTGTTATCTAGGATTGTAGAATTTTGAGGATAAACACTGACAGATCTGCAGATGGCTGGACTTCTATGCTTCTATGTATGCCCGTTTGTATGAGTGGCAGCTAGCATCCATTGCACTGATTCAACCCAAAGAGAATTTTCCATCAGTGGTACACAGCCTAGTGCTTCGAAGAATTCAATACGTGACCTGCAGGTGATCTGGTAAGCGATGAATATCAAAGGGTCGTTCAACTTTGGCTGCGTGTTTGATGCACCGATCGAATACTGCAGCTGAAAAGTGCATTTACGTATTCCATCAATTATTGATATCTTTCAGTATTTGAAAAATTAATAGTTATTTTTGGCGTTATAATAAAATTGTTCGTAAAGATGATAATTAATCAATTCGTGAATAATTGATGGAAAATAAACCATTTTTGTGAATAATAATGTTTTAAACATTAGAAGTTGTATTTTAAATTCTATAATACATTCTCTCCAAGGATCCTCACCTTAAATTTATATTATTACAACAATAACAAAATACATAAACAAATAAAAATAAAATAAACTGGTTGGAGACGTTTCTATAAATTAATACTTGACAATATGTAATTCACATTTGTAAATATTGTGCATAAAAATAAATAAATAAAATAAAAAAAGTGATTCAAACTATTACCATTCTTTTGACAAACTGTTAATTTTTTTATCCAGTATATGACAAAGAACCAAGATTAAATATTATTATGGATGAAGCGTAGTTTATACAGCGTTTGACTAAAATTTATAAAAACTGATAATCTTGATGATGAATTAATTGTATTACATATATATTTATTGTTTGTAATTATTCTTACATAATAAAGTTCATATATGCATATAGATATAGTTTGTTACAGGTTTATTTTATTTTAAATATTTTAAAAAATCTGGACTGCTTGTAAAGAAATACCGTTACTAAACCATCGGTTGTGCAATGAGGTGATTTGGTCAGAATCACGTTCGATCTCCAGATTTTTACGTAATTGAGGGTACCCACTTAATGAAGCTGGAAGGACCCCGAGGGACTCCTGAACTCACAGGAGTGACTCACGGCTACAGTGAAATAGAAAATAATTATCTGCCAAAGCTGGATTCAAACCCATATCCTTGGAGTTTTTAGCTCGTTACCAAAGAGCTACATATTCCCACTTATTCTATATAGATATATATTGTAAACCACTTTACTAGTGGAATTAATTTTTAAATAATGAATTTCAATCAAAAATATTGAGGAAAATCATTTGGGCCCCATTACATCAAAATGTTTTTAGTATAAAACTAAATCACAGTAACCAGGTTTACAATATATATGTACTAAAATATATATTTTACTCATACTCATTGGTCGTTTTTAAATATAATCCTTCTGCCCCCAGTCACTTCATTAAAATAATAGTTTCATATATAATACTTATGGAAGTACTTGTCATTATTTTAGAAATATTTTTTTTGTCTGTTATTGTATACTTGTTCATTTTTAGGGACTTTTAAATACATTTTTAAAATATGTAAATTCATATTATTTACAAATTCCTAAGGATTTTTTCTTCATAAATAAGCAAAATTTATTAATATTTCAAAACTAACTTGGTAAAGTGGCATCCTACCTCTGTTTTGCTGGAGATAAGAATATAAGGTTATTTAAAATTTGCTTTCAAGTAATGTGGTCCAAATTATGTTGTTTGATTGATTTCATATAAATAATAAATATATTAAAAAATTAAAATAATAAAATAATTCCTTTTAAAGTTAGTAAGTTTTATAAAACAATATGGAATATGATATTACACTGAACTGATTTGTCAATTACTAAAAAAGTGAATTAGCATGCCATATTAAAAAATACAGGCAGTTGGAAGTTTTAGAAATGGTACTTGGAAAATTTAATTTCCCATTTTCCTCAAAACATTATTTCCAAAAACGGTAGGGCTTCAAGAAGAGATATTTCATTAGACTTCTTGACAGCGGGTGCTGGATCATGAAATTTCTCTATTTTGTATAAAATATATGTTATTATATAACATTCATATAAATAAAAATAGCTTTGTTGTATATAATATTTAATTTAAAACTATACTCTCGTTGTATTTAGGATTTTAATTGACATCGTGTTTATTCCGATGCCGCAGGATGTAACTAAGACTGGACAGAAACCTAATTTCTATTTCATTATTTCTATTAATTTTTTAACCCTTTAATTACTTTAAGAAACGATTCGAGTAAATAGAATATAAAAACAGTAAATAATGATTTTATTGTTAACAATAAACGGATTTTTAGTATTGTAAACAATGTCACCAAAACATGTTTCATACATCATTTTCATGAAATATATATCCTCTGGTTGAAGATATTGCAGTGAATCGTTTTAGTACAATTTATTAAAATCATCTTTTTTTCAATTACTAATTATAAATGTCGGCTAAGTATTTTTTTATTATTTTAAAGGTCTTAATTTTTAAGTTACATGATTTAATGGACCATAAAAAAAAAAAATAAAAATCCCTAACCTCCTTTATTTCAAGTTTTTTGAGCATTGTTTTATAAGCAATATTGTGGGCAATTCAATTTGTATACTTGAAAGATTTTTTTTTTTTTGTATACTAAATAAAGAATTAATCACCATGCTTCATCTGATATCGGACCCAAAGCCTTGCTTTATGCAGAAACATTTGGCCAAAAAGAGCCATGCAAAATTAGTCCAAAATTTGTTGAATAAATAATGCAAGATGGCATTCAAATATAAGATTACATTCTCATTAAATCTTGAGCGATTCGGACAATGAATAAAGGAATATAATAATTCATAGAATATCATCAAATATCGTACCATTGGAATAGTAGGCTAATGTTGTTATAATTTACTATTAATATAATTATAAATAATGAAGAAGGTGGTTTGGGTTGAGGTTAAAAAAGAACAAAAATAGTTTTAAACTATTCATTTTCCTACGTTTCGCCCCATTTTGTAGAGCTTCAACAGGGCTGTTCAGGTTGATAGCTTTAGAGTCTTTTAAAAAACAAAGTTGAAAGCTATCAACTTGAACACCCCTGTTGAAGCTCTACAAAATGGGGCGAAACGTAGGAAAATGAATAGTTTAAAACTATTTTTGTTCTTTTTTAACCGCAAATTATATGGTAAATTATTTACAAATATAATAAAATTATAATTTATGTTTATAACATAATTTATGACTTTATATGCTATATATTACTTATAATATTTTTACTTACTATATTAATATAAGGATTTTTTATTACGTAGGATTTTACGATACCTCTATTCAAGATAATATGAATTGTTAAAACTGTTTTTTTAAAAAGTAAATAGTGGCTAAGGATCTTTGTGCGAAGGGTAACAAAACACTATTTAAAGAAAAAAAAAAGTCACTTAAAACCATATAAACTCCTAGAGCACATCATTTCATTTTTTTTTTTGTTCAATTAATAAAAGATTGATATTTTGATGATTGATAGATTTATTTATTGATAGATATTACAATGTGCCACACAGTTGTGGGCAACAGGTAATAGTGATGAATGATCTCATACATATTAAAATAAAAAAA
>NW_027111361.1:764030-765558 GCF_000696795.3 Halyomorpha halys | reverse complement strand
ACTGTTTTAACTAGTAATTAAATATAAATTTTATATTAATGTATAAGTTGAGATTCGTCTAACATAAAAATATTTCTAATAAAATATGCTAGGAATTTTAGAGAGAATTCATGAAAGAGGCTGATGTAAAATAGTTCAAAAATGCGGTGAGGTGGTTTATGGGAAGTTTTGATAAACTCAATTGCGGTGAACATGACAGCGATCAAGTCATATAAAATAAAGAATGAAATTCCTACAATTACATTGGAGGACCATTAAAATGAACTTAAATTGACGGCATAATTAGGTAAAAGCTTTGGAAAATTAAAATCGGTTAGATGGAATCCCGCTTACAAAGACCGGAGTATATTGAATAATCAAAATCACTTAAATTCACCTACCAATAAGCGAATTGCTTTTAATACATTTAATAACTAACATTTTAATGCTTTTCATTTGGTAATCATGCGGAAAATTAATACCCAATAACGTGTTTCTATTAAATATATAATGCTTCCTCAGCTTTAAAACATGTAACCGCTCTCCGAATTGCCACTTTTTATCATCATCGCGACAAAATTATCATATTTTTCAATTATCTTTATCATTACGATTACTTGTCAATTAATAATTATGATTCATAGTTTACGTTGGTCCCTTTAGATAGGTTTAACTAAAGGTTTATATTATTAGTCGAACCAAGAAAATCTTAAATATTACAAATTTTGTATCGTAAAATTTATATAATCCTATGACAAGTCAAAAAATAGTTTACTATTCTTAGATTTAATACTTTGCTTGAAAGTTTTTGTTAACTACGCCAGTTATGAATAAAAAAAAAAAATATTGAATCGAATTATACCATCAGAGCAGTTTAACTTATTGTTGAACATTAATATTCATAAAATGTCAAAAAATTAGTTCCTTTATCTTTCTTCCAAACACATCATTTGTTAAACAAAAAAAATTATTTTCAATTTTTTAATGGAAAAGTAAAATTTGATAGGTCGTTCTTTTCCTTATTTCCGTTTCTTCGAAAATACTTTAGGATAGCTTTTACTATAACAAAAAATCATTTTACATAATTAGACTAGACTGTGTTAGCCTGTCGAGATAAGATCTTTGTTTTCTTGTTGGAGTTTTTAAAATGGTGGAGTGACGTACCAACGGTCAGTTAGAGGAGTTGTACTAATGAAAACATTTCGGTATTAATAGATGTTTATTTATAGATAGGAACTATTATATCTAAATAACTTTAATAGATACATCAAAGCACTTTATCATTTACAAAAAAAAAAAAATGGAATTTCTTATGGAAAAGATATTTTAAAGTTTATTATTTCTTGCCCATGACTAAATATTTAGGGAAAAAATATATAAAATTGGAATTAGGACATAAAAATGTATTACACAGTTATAATTGAACAAGAATAAATTAATAAAAAGGAAAACATTTTAATTAGAAGATACAATTTATATTTCTTATATTTATAGTGTAATATTTCTATATCTTAATATAAATACGTGTATTATATTATATAAATATATT
>NW_027111361.1:761861-763945 GCF_000696795.3 Halyomorpha halys | reverse complement strand
TAACAACAATTTTTTCGCTATATTTTTCAACAAAAATATACACTTGTATTTGTATAAAGTTGGAAAAGAGAGGGAGTTGAATATTCATTTTAACGCATTTGTTGGTATCGAGCGAGTGGGGGAAAATTTGCATAGGGGCAGGCAAGTATATGCAAGTTAAAGGCTTAACTGGAACCCTTTGCCCACTTTTATATTGCACCAAATCAGCGGCCATTGCAACCAACTTTTCAACCTTTATTTCGTTTTACTTTGTTTCTTCAATTTATAGGTTACATTTAGACCCTTTTCAGTTTTCTTTTAGTGAGAGAGAGGTCGTGGTTTTATCATATTTTTTTCATACAGGAAAACGGGGAAGGGATACTTAAAAAAGAAAAAAATGAAAGCAGAGATGTAAAGTAAAATGTACTTAATTAAATATCTATAGATCTGAAAGCGCCTTTTTTAAAAACTATTTTATTGAGTTTAGTTTTTTATTTTAACTATTTACATTATTTTAGAAGAAATTGTAGGAAAATGTTTTTTATAATTTTTATTAGATACTTCGATTAAGAGTTTTACTAGTTTCATCATGTTATATTAATTTTATTCATCACTTAACGTATTTTTTTTTTAATAATGAGAGCGAAAACTAAAAAAAAAAAGAAGTACTAATTTCATACTACCATCTCTCCTGTGTAGTAAGACACGCCCTACACAAGAGGCGTATATTTTAAATAATTTGTGCCTACACTTAGTAAAAAGCATATTATAAGCATAAATTGTTGCATTAGTATTGTATTTATGTAATTACAATTCCTGTAATTTAATAGAAGATAATATCTGGAAAGTTATTTACAAAATAAAATAAAAAAAGAAGAGGTAAGTACAAAGATACAATTTAAAAAATAAAATAAAATGTGATAAAAAAAAATAGCATGCTTTTTTTTAATATCTAAAAGATGTTTTTTAAGCACCTTATACTAAAGAATTTACTATGTTTACTCAACTACCATTATCTATTTACTTATCATATAGAAAATAAAATTTTACTATCTTAAAAAATCTATCATATTAAACATTATATTCTGTTGTAATTAATTATAATTAATAGTAAATATATAAAATAAATATAATAATAAATAAAGGTATGGACATCTTCTTAGGATGGAAGACTTACAAGACACGTACAGAAGGGAAAAGACCCAGAGGAAGGCTTCGCATCTCCTGGTAGGACAGTGTTAGGGAGGCATTCAGGAAGTATTGAACTAGAGTAGTAGAAGATAGGTGGTTCAAGAGAGAAACATTTGGCCGGACCCTATAAGCGAGAATCTTACACCGCACAGCGGTAGAAGAGGGAATGATTACATATGATAATAATAAATTAATAAAAACAAGTAAGAATACGAATAATAACAAAGATAAATTTTTTAAATGTCAAGATAATTACAAAAAAATTAATGAATCAATTATGGTAAAGTCAATGGGGTTCTAGACGGTAAATCTGTTACAGATAGAAAATTGAAAATGAGACGAAAAGTAAATTTGCCCTAAAGTGCTGCCATCTCTTGAATAATAAACTTACTGAAATTCGGTATATTTAAGCCTTGACTTGATTGAAAAAAATTTGCCCAGGCTAGAAACAAATCTGGGCCTACTTTACTCGACCTCTGTTTTATAGAGTTCGCCTCTGTAAAATAGCATTATTACTAAAGTTAAAAAATATTGGATAAGACTTAAAGTCTCGCAATGCAATTTAACATATGTATTGACATGTCGTTACCTAGCCATTGTCTTGACATTACCTATTGAAAAGTATTGAGAAGGATATGTGGAGGAGTCTCGGAAAATGGAGTTTGGAGAAGAAGAAGGAATGAGGAACTGATAAATTTGTACGGGGAACATCGTGGGGTTCACTACCATACACACACATGTATACACCTATTCACTATGTATATAGTATATGTAAGTGTACACCTATACACTATGTATATAGTATATGTAAGTGTATATGGTAGTGAATTTGTGTGGATAATCTTATATAAGAAGAATTAAATATTTATGATTTTAAATTCTTACCTCGTCATATACAGGCATTATTAACAGAA
>NW_027111361.1:745025-760141 GCF_000696795.3 Halyomorpha halys | reverse complement strand
TAATGTTTGAAGTACCACCAATGGGTGGTTCCTTCCCAAGATTTTCAAGTGTATATGAAACATACTACATATTTACCTGTTGTATTATTTTGTACAATTGTAAATTACAATAAATAAATAATAAAAAAAAAATGATTTTAAATTAAAAAAATAGGTTTTTAACTTATAATTAATGAATGACCTGGGCAGAATAGCCTGCAAAAGAAACTCCAAATTTAATGTGAGGAAGAAATTATAATTGAAGATGTCCTTGAGGATGTCTAAAATGGCCGAAACTTTGGACTGGTGAAAAATAAAAAGTGTTGAGACAAAAAAGGATAGAAGTTTTGATTTATTTAATAAATAAAAGTAAAGTTAATAACAAAAAAATGACATTTATGGATTTAACAAAATAAATAATTGACTATTAATGGAAAAAAATTAAATAAAGTGAATTTAAGAAAAAGATGAAGACAAAAAAAATTAAGATAAAATAAAGTTTTAGTGTGACAATAACAAAACTTATTCTGCAGCAGCCTGGGCTTCAGTCTTCGGGTTGAGGTTGGGTTTCCCAAGTTGTAAGTTACTGCTCCTTTAACTGTCGGTAACTGGGAGTGGAACTTCATGAACCTTTTTTTAATGTAATCAGTGGATTACAATAGAGATTGTCTCTATTTGTAATCCCTGGTGTAATTTGCTGTTTCTTACAAACCAAGAAGCATCCACTACAATTTTTACGACTTTATTTTGAAAAGAGTGTATTTTTTCCCCTTTTCGTAAAGGATGCCGCTGCTCAGGCTTCACAGCCGTACATGAGCAGTGGCCTGAGAATTTTTTTAAAAATGAGAAAAGCTGTTTCTGGTTTTAATATGGATTTTCTATTTAGGATAGGATATAGCATTGCTATCGTATATTTAGTTACACTATATGTAAAATATTAATTGAACTTCTTAGCTAGCCGTACGTAAGTGTGTGTATATATGTATATTAATGATTAGCTGTGAGAGTGAAAAGATAGAAGAGCTAGTTATAGACAGTTTAGGTTTAATAATTTTTAAAAATCCAATTTCGAAGGATGGAACTAACAGAGAGCTTTTCTTATCAAGTTTATTTCAACCAATCAAATTTATTGGTACTGTCCTCCTACATAAAATGTATATATGTTGGAGAAAGAGTCGAACGCTCTAACAACTTTTGTCGCCGGGACCACATCAATAAAACCCATTTAATAGATTGACGTCAAAGTTAAATACACATAAAAGTACATATTAATTCCTTTGAATCAAATTTTGAAGAACAATAAAACAGTTCCGAGTAGCAACAGTTAATTGGCAACGTTGTCACTCTCTCCTCTTACCGTCAGGTTGTAATTATCTACTGAAACAAATTGTGTTTCGATTTTGATAGGGCTACAGTACACCTTTTATGAGTATCTCATTAACAAACTTGTTTAAAGCTAGTCTGTAAATATTAACACGAACAAAAGCTATTGATAATGCTGTTTTGAATACATGGTAGGAAACTGCACGTCGATTTCGATTATTACAGCACTTACTGGGAAAACGGTCTAAACTCCCAATTCATTACAAAAGACTGATCTACATGACTGTAATAAAGCCAATCTGGACATACGGAGTTGAGCTTTGGGGCTTAAATAGATTACAAATTGTGCGTAAAATAAACAAAGATATAGAACAAAATCGTTTTAGAATTATCTTTTAGAATCCATCATCAAAATTTTCCGCAGTGTCTGTACACGTCATATGGCCGATTGTCGATTTTCGCTTTTAGAGCGCGTTGGATCAAAATAATTCGTCTTAAAATTTGATTAAGTACAAAAATCCATTAAAAAAAGTGATCTATCATAGGAAACTCTAGAGTTAGGGACACTTGAGGAAAACAGGAGAAAGAATTAACCACACCATCGTAAAATACAACTGTTATGATCCAGCGAAAATCAAATCAAAATAAATACAATTTGTAAAGATTAGGGAGGGTTGAATATTAACAGTGGTACACTGCTTAATCATGGGTTTACATTTTTGAAGATAGATATATAGAAAGATAGACGATCAATAAACATACACAATTTATTGGTTATCAAAGTTTCGTTCCACTCTGTAGAGTTTCGTCAGGGCTAACTATAAGAAGTTTTAGATTATAGTTTCATACGAATAAATTATTAATGTTTATTATTTTGCACCTTTATCAACCGACTCGCGGAGTGTGTTCCTCCAATATATTGCAGAATAATTACAATGTATTGTCAACTATCAAACATCCAATGGGTTTTAATTTAAATTTAAACTTAATCCAATCCTTACAGTCCAAAATCCTTAATGATCCTTACTTTTTCACAAATCAAGTCGTCCTGATCAATGTTCCATATGTTGCCGATTTGGCCAGAACCAGATACCATTCCTTCCATGAACTTCTCAACCACCCAAATCCACTTGTTTCTAACCTGGCTTCTCCTTCATTACCTAATAATCCTCCTAGGCGTCTGAAAAGAAGCTAGGCCTCGAGATCTTTTCCTCTAGAAATGTGATTGGAGTTCTATCAGTGGGTAGATTCTCCACATGTTTTTATCATGTCACTATGTCACCTACAGCAAATTTTCTTGTTGTATATATGTGTATAAAGTTGTAAATAACAATAAATAAATTGTTAAAAAAAAAAATTTAACTTCAAATTTAGCAGAATGAAATAGATAAAAAAAAAAGTTATAAAATATTATATTTTATGATTCAATTTAATATAGCGACTGAAAATCCTAAGATTTGTTGGGATAATCTTAATCCCAATTATCTAAAAAAAAAACCGACAAGTTTACAAAAATTAAAATAATAACAAATTTAAGAAAATTTAATTTCCCATCGGCTTTCATTAAAAAACCGGTTAAAAGGTAACTCAAATTTTAGTTAGAAAATGTAAAAAACGCAAATTGTTAACCTTTAAAAATTAAAATTCCAAAGTTTGAAGTTTTTGTAATTTAAATTCAGGAACTTGTCGTACTCTCCCTTCAGCGATGTGTGAAATGGTAATGACTGCGTCTCTGTAAAACGATTATTATCACAAGCTACAACTTGACAAATATTTTTCATTTAATTTATGTTTTATATTGTATTCTTTGAAAAAATAATTTCTCAATGATACCTCGTGAGTTAGCTGTCATCCGCGGACCACCTGTTGGGAACCGTTGATCTCATATATAAAATATTTACACATCCTATGAAATGAAACGTATTTAAAATTTTGCGAAACTCCAAAATGCGTTATTTTAAAGAAACGGGAAGACATTTTTCTTTTCCCTGTATACTAATATCCTGAAAAAATTAGAAAAATATTAGATCTCTGTTTTCAGTGGACGACCTATCATGTGAGAATACGGTACATTTCAAGCGGGTTTTCCCTGTGCTTAATCAATTCAGAATGAATTTCCTGGAAGAGGTATTTATATCATGCTCAACGAGGTGCTTTATCTCTCAACAGTAGAAATCAATTATTTGAAAAATGTATAATTCCTTTTATCAGTTTAAATATTTTGTCAATAAATCTCCACCAACTTATTACAAGTATTTGTAAGCCGGAGGTTTATTTTAATTTTTGATTTGTGCATTGAAAAATTCTATCAGGAATTTTTAGCTTTATATATAAAGTTACGTGACAGCAGGTAAGAACTGAAAAAAAAAATAAACGGTAACGGAATAACACTCTACTATATCTACTAAATCAGTCGGTCAGCTGACATTATAATCCACTAGGCCGTAACTCCCCCCTACCAGTTTACGAATAATTCTCGTAAACGTATGTTAAAAGAATATGTACAAAAGAAATAAAAATAAAATAATACACTACTCCTTCTATCTATAGAATCATGAACAAAGAGCTCTTATAGATAACCATAAAAAACACAGACCTATATTGCAAATTAACCAAACAAACAACAGAAAAATAACATAAAATAGTAAACACTTGATTTCTATGCACACGTCGTTTTGTGCTGAGCTGAGGACACTCCAACGCACGGTCCTGTCACTGGGAGCTTTAGTTGTTCAATGTGGACTGTTCTCGTATACTCTGTTCTATGTTTGCGTATACTCTGAATAGTGGCAACGATGTGCTACCGAAAATTTCAGCCTGAATGACCCTTCGTAATGTTGCAACTCTTTCCTCTGATTTAAACTTAGCTTTCAGTACACTACTGTTCTAATTTTCATCCCTTTCATCATGTCCCCGAATTCTAATCTTCTGTGCTAACCTGTTACGTTATTCTTTAGATAATCTACAAAAAAGTACTTTATCCTTTAACTTACTTAGCTCTGTCCTGTAACCCAGTAATGGGTAAAATCCTGTAACAGAATGTTTAAAGTGGTTATACCCCACAATTGCTTTAGTCATTGCAACCGTATCTGCTATTCTCAAACTTTATCAGGCTGGAGGTCTTAGATTTCCAGGCGATTTGATATTCATTTTCGGTAACAATTTCTTTCCATGTCCATTTGCCTCTCTGTGATTGGGCTCTCCCCAATAAATAATTCCCCTTCTTCGGTGTCGTCCTCTATGTCTGGTTCTCTCACTTATTGTGTTGTCCATTCGAATCTGTCTGCGAATCTCCGAACGGTTCTCCTATGTATTAATCTCCATATTATATTGGCTCAATAGGTCTTTCCAATGTGTCACTCTTGCTGAGGGCTCTTTCACTTTACCAAACCACTGGAAGGGCTGATGGTCTGTATGCACTCGAACACGTACAGTCTGAAATGGGCTAGGACACGATTTTCAGCGATTCCCTCTCCATAGCACTATACTTAGTTTCTTTGTCCGAGGGCACCTTGCGTATTCCACGGAACGCTAACCCCTATCATTCTACTGATACAATATCGCCCTGAGGGCGTACTCACGTAAGTTTCTTTTGAAAGTCAAGAAAGGCACAGTAGCATAGGCTTCCGTTATAGTCTCTTTGCTACAACAAGTGTCTTCCATTACAGATGTCACCATGATCTTCCTCCCCTTCGTTAACAAATTATTAAGAGGTACGCCATCTCCGGTACGAAACGTATAAATAGTTCAGTGTGCCTAAAGACTGCGTTAATATCCATCGGGACCGCCATCGTCTGAATTGCTTCTATATTTTTTGATTGTTCTTGCCAATAAGTTCTTTAGAATTACTGTATATTTAGGGTGAATTTTTTGTTCTTTTGCTACAAAGCCAATGTGAACATATTTTATAAATATATATAAATGACCTATTTGGATTCCAAACTATAAACTGAATAAGTTAATTACTAATATATTTTCAGAAAATATGTAATTATTTACTTTCATAAAAAAACTGTTTATTCCCACTAAAAACAACGAAGGCCCGAAAAGGATTCATTCGTGCTCACTCCATCACTAGTATATTTTCGAGAGAGGAAATTGTTTAAAAAAAAATCTCTGTTTACATTAAAAACTGGAACTCTCACGCAGCACTTTTACAAACTGATGCAGCAGCTTTCCCCTTTTTGTTAAATACCCAAGATACAATCTCGTATAATGATTCCCCCTCCCCTTTTTATGTTGTTCAGAGAAACAAATGATGTTGCCAGTTGGATTTGTTGAACCGGACGAATTAGTTGTAAACAGTATTGAGTTTAAAACAACTTTCGTTATTGGCGGTTGGCTTTAGGATACTGACAGTCTGATTAAATACAGAATTACCATAGGTATTGCACCGTAGGAGGTTACACCAAATCGAAAAAGTTTTTCACAAATAGCTTAGTTTTGGCACATTATATAGTGGATATTAATTCGGTAGTGTATATTGTGAGTGTGAAATTTTGTCCGTTTTGCATAAAACGTGATTTTATCAATCTCTGTAATACATTACATTAAAGCAACTGGCTAATTAAAAACGTACAGAAAAAAGTAATAAAAATAAATTAAAAAATCAACAAGAAGTATCAGCATTGTCATTAACTATTAATCAAATAGTGATTTAGAGTAAAATCTTCTTCTGCACATTAAACAAACACTACTTAAAGTAAAACTACCGAAATAATTTTTTTTTTTTACTTTTTCGTAAAAATTGTATATATATATTTTTTCAACATTTCATCAGTCGCTAGTTTGATTTTAACACGGATGGCCGCGCGTGAGAATTTTTCTCAAATTTCTTATTTAGAGCTCTTGAATTTATTTTTTAAAATATAAATTTTTGATTTAGATTAGATTTATTTAAGCAAAACAAAAAAAAAATTAAAAAAACTTATTTTGATACAAGAGCTAACTACTTTTAAAAAATTCAAAAAACAAACATAATTATAAAATAGTAATAAACATAATATAATATTTTGAGACAGACAAAGTTATAAAAAGAATCAAAATACAGATGTATTATTAATCTTAACAAAAAATGCTCAGTCTGAAGAAATCTCTTGCACAACTGCTGCAAGTGAACATCGTATGAATGGGACATATCGGTCTTTTACACTGGTGGCAATTCTTTTTTGTTTAGAATACCTGAATATAACCCAGAAATTTAAAGAAAATAGTATTCATTCAGCGATGAAATGAAAACTTGAAAACACAAATTTTTATTACGAAGACCACCCTAACATACACTTATAGTTCCGAAATACAATTCATATTAAATAATATGTACCTAATGAAGTTCCTGCCTCATCAAGCCTACGTTTCCCTGGTTCTGCTAATATTTTCCCTCGAGTAAAAAACATTTTTATGGATTAAATACACTTGTTGTACGTGAGAAAATATTTTTATAGCAGCCTGAGTCGTGAGTGAGATAATGTCTCACGAGAAGGGTATATTGTCAGAGAAAGAGGGCTGGACGCTTACCCAGTGGTGCTAGAGTGGTGGAGGGGGCGAGGTATAGAAGGAAGAGGCTGTGAACTACAGATTCCATGAAGATGGTAACTACGGTCTCCCTCTAGCAGCCTCCAGATCAGAAAAACAATTAACATGAGAGAAATTCTCACGCAGCGACCAATGATGAATTATTATTAACGACCAATTATTATGACCAATTATTAACGTTTTGGCCATTTGCTAACTTTATTTTCTTCATTTACACCCAGGTCACATTATTAAAATTATATGGTTTCAAAAATACTACTCTTGAAATCATTAGTTATCATTGTAGGTTATTTTTTATTGGGCTTTTCCATTTACAAAATTTTTTTTTTTTATTTAGTAAAATAATAGGATTGTGTTAAAGTCATTTAAAGGCCAAGAAAGACAAAAATTATAAACAAAACTTTTTAATTTTTATTTTGCTATAAAAATTCATATTGTTTCTCGAGGTGGTATGACGAATATAAGTTTTGTATCTGCAAAGAAAACAGCAGTTTAACTAAAAATAACGGAGCGGTAATGAAATTGGGAATGGACTTTTCCAGTTCGAGTCAGAAGTCTCAATTTTTCCATTAATTTATTGATAAAATTCTTTTATATTTTGTATTTAACCAATATTTAATATTGCTATGAGAACTGCTAACGTTTATTTCCAATAAAAAAAAAACTAAAGGTATTTTAAAGGACGTTTTTAAGCCCTTTTAAACTATTTCAATGAGAATTAAAACTAATTGGTATTAAAAACCATTTAATTACACATTGATGTGGCTAGTTTAATTACAATCGTTTTAGTAATTTAAAATCATGTTCAAGCGATTAACCTGGAATCCTCACACCAGACTGAAAAGACAGGAAACTGCACGTCGATTTCGACTATTACAGCACTTACTAGACTAACGGTCTAAACTTCCAACACATTACAAAAGACTGATCTACATGACTGTAATAAGGCCAATCTGGACATATGGAGTTGAGCTATGGGGCTCCACTAAACCCTTCGAATTCCTCTCGCATTCAATCCTTACAATCCAAAATCCTTCCTAAAATCCTCAATGCTCCTTACTTTGTAACAAATAAAATCATACATAAAGACCTTAATGTTCCCTATGTAACCGATCTAGCCCAACCAGATATCACTCCTTCCATTATAAACTCTCTAACCACTCAAACCCCCTAGCTAATCTTGCATCCTCTTCCATTCCTGACAATCCTCCGAGGCGCCTGAAAAGAAGATGGCCACGAGACCAGCTAATGTAAAATGTCATTAGAGTGCTACCAATGGGTAGTTTCTCTACACGCCTGTAACACTCCAATTTAACTTAGATCAGATTTACTAAATGTATTATCATGTACAGTTGTAAATAGCAATAAATAAATATTAAAAAAAAAATCATAATTACTGAAGTGGCACTTAAGCACAGCCAATTTTATCCAAAAAGTTGTCCTATCCCAGGCATATACCCCCATTGAATATGGAATTTCCCTTTCGTACGACTCTTATTTTTTGACCTAGTCCGTTCATAGAAACAGGTGCTCACACACAAGTCTGTGTAGCGTATGAGAATGTGGGTTCTCAGTTGTCGTTATGTAGCGACCGCAGTGCTGCAGTGGTGGATCACTTGGCCACTGTCGTAACTAAAAATTCAAGTGAATAAAGGAGAAAACAATTATGTGTACTGTGTGAGCTACATGAATTTGTAAAGAAGACCAAGAATATTCATAAAAAGATTAAAGCAGAAACGACCTCAATCCGTATGCTTTGCTATCAAGAATCGACGAAATCCAGAACGGTTACTGAAATACAGAGCTGGAAACAGTTACGGAACTTAGACCAAATCGAGTTTGCGACCTCTCCATGAGTATTCTCCAGTAATAACGTCAATTAATCGAGAGAAGAACGACGAGGAAAGACGGCCAGAAAGAAGCAGAGGGCTAGGGAACAGGTAAAACTAATCCAGAAAATGAACCTGTTGATCAATGGGAGAGAGCAAGTAGAAAGTTGGAACCATCGGTTCTTTGATAGAGATTCCTTTGTTATCACGATGAAGGAAAGAATCGAATGACTATGATCAGTAGAAAAAAGGGAAACACAACTAACAAAGTTTATTATTGATGCATGCGTTGCTCTAATGACTTCTAGGAGAAATCGACACATGGCAGTGTATTGGTGAACCGAGGAGATCACTTTCTCCTTTTATCATACTCATACTGAGGCTCGAGAACAGGATCATAAGCAAGCTAAAATGAACCTAGTCATGGCAATAAAATAAGGTAAACGTAACTGGTGGAAAAAGCTGTGGTAGATGAACATTTGTAGTAAAGGTCCTCCTAGTGAGTTCAAACTCACCCCGAGCTCTCCTGAATTGTAGAAAAACATAATGGCTGTGCTATTTTCAAGAAGCTCGGAAGTTCTCGTTGACAAGATAGAGATGCTGGCTTTGGAACCAGTGCCATAAATCACAGAGGAGGAACAGGTCATCAAATGCAGGAAAATAGTGGACTCCAAAGCTCTGGGCCTGAATACTGTCCCGAATCTTGCCTTGAAAACGGCTGTTTGATCAAGGCCAGGACTCTTCTTGGAAGTGTACAACTCCTATATCGGAGGGCCCCCGGAAGATCCCGAATGTTATGGTAGGTTGATTTACATCACTGAAGGAGCCCGAGGATTATCCGATAATCTTTACGGTTTTCAGAAGGGTGATCGACAATCATTGCCATCGATTTCGCAATCAAAGTTGCTCGGGAAGCCATTGCAGGGAAAATGTTGTAAGAATTGCTACTCCATTATAACGTTGGACGTTAAGAATGCTCTTAATTTAGCTCGGTGTGACTGTATAATGGACGAATTGTGGAGAATGGAAAT
Source organism: Halyomorpha halys (assembly GCF_000696795.3). Lineage (NCBI taxonomy): Eukaryota > Metazoa > Arthropoda > Insecta > Hemiptera > Pentatomidae > Halyomorpha > Halyomorpha halys. The sequence continues at coordinate 750,444 of NW_027111361.1, read as the reverse complement.
CTTACAATAACTCATTAAGATTTTTGAGAATTATTTTACTGATAGAATCTTGAAGTATGAAACAAAAGCTGGATTGAAAATTTACACGGATGGCGTTCCTCAGGGTTCAGTTTTAGAGCCTTTGCAGTGAAACACTAGGTAAGACATGGAGCTCAGGTTACCCCGCTGGAAGAAACTATTACGCTCGGCTTTGTGGAAGATCTAGCATCATCCTTCGTGAGAAACTCTTGGAGGAGATAATTCATCGTCGTCACCATTCGTCACTTAGATTAGTCTCACCGTTGGAGGGTCCAGGATAATAACAAATATTGGAGGACCAGTAGAGAATTAGTTTAAAGTTCCTGGCTAACGTAGCCAGTTCCACGCTTTTGTACGCAGTACAGATCTGAGTGGAAGCCTGCCAAGTGCAGTCATATGTCCATAAAGCTATTGGTGCGCATTGAAGAAGTGCCCTGCATGTCACTCGAGCTTTTTGCATTGAGTCCTACGATACTGTGTTTTATCGCAGATATGACATATATCTTTTGGCAGAAAATAAGTTCCAGAAAGCTTAGTCGCGTTGCTGATGACTATGTAGGTAGATACCCCTTCTGCCTCGTGAAGTAATTCTTGACAACGGTTTAGCGGGTTGGCAAAGAATAATTGGGCGGAGCTTTTTTCTGTCAGTAGGAATCTCACACTGTTATGTAATTTTTTATTTGTCGCACTTTTTTGCAAAAACACTTTTTTAAACTCAGAAGATCTCATAACCTGTATTTCTGTCGAGAACTCGAATATAAAATATTTCATAATTGTAATACTTTCCCTTATTATAAATTATATATAAAGGTAAGATGTTTTCTTAAACAGATGATTTTTAAAAGACCATCATAATATAATACTACCTAAATAAGTATTAAAGTCTAAATGGATTAATGTCACTAATGAATAAATTTGACAGTCGGCCCAAGTAAAGATAAATACATAATATGTTTTTTCTTTTATTACAAATAATTGTCATATTCTATTTTACTACTGGCTTTCTCTAATCCACCTATTTCCATCCTGAAACATTACTGGCTAGTTCCCTTTCCCGAACATTTGGTTTTCCTCATCAATGTCAGTTCCTTGTTTTCCGATTATCAATACCTATCAGAATGTCATCGCTGTACTGGCTATTTTACACTTTCCTCATTGTATCTCGTTTCTAAGAATTGTCGGTCGTATTTAATCAATACTAATACAATACAATACTGCAGTAGGTGTATTATGGAAAAAACAATCACAACTCGATTATAGTTTTACCTTGACTAGTAAATATATAGTAAGGAAAATAATTGCAATGGTGAAAAATTTCAAATTTGAGTTCTCTCTGGGTTTACACATTTTGGGGTCTTCTGAGTCTAAATCAAGTCTCGAAAAATAGACAGTGTGTGCAGAGCCAAGCTTGAAAAGCAAAATTCATGAGAAACTCAAATTATACATTGAGGACATAAAATCGAACACCAACAGTCTCACTTTAGATAATTGATTTTATATATTTTTTTTTTGGAGTTTCCAAAAATGGCCCAGACGATTTTGAATAAAATCCGTAAACCAATGAAAATTGAAGTGGTCTTTAATACTAGATAGATATTATTCTCCTCAACATTGCTACCTTCCCCTTAAATAGAGATAAATAGGTAAGTCGGGAATCGATGGAAAAATTCATCTCTTCTGAAAGGAACACGGTCCACGTGAAGTTAAGTAGATTCTCGGTTTAGGAGAGTCGGAGAAGTGGGAGTTGTGGATATTTTGTTCCATTAAGGACTACTACTTGGTACTATGCTGTTTTGATTTTTTTTTTTTTTTTTTTTAATGAATTTATAAAAATATTTAGATTTTTACATTACTACTAAGAAAATCACAGAGAACATATGGTAAATGTTGGTGAAATTATAAACAGTGACTAAACATGGATACTAACAGATTTATTTATTATTTATCTTATTTTATTTTTTAAGCAAAAAGTTTTGACTCAATAACCCAAAGGTTTTATGTATTTTCGTTATTTTTTAATAAAACATTCTTTTTCAATGAATGAAACGGAATAAGGTCAAAAACCGATTCCGAGGAGTGAATCGTTGCGAATCACTTTGGTTGAATGAATCAAACTTCACATCTATACTGATGATACCCCACATGATTGGGCTGAAACGTCGGCACGGTTGAATCAATCCCTCCCCCGGCTCTCAGGAGCAATGGATTTTGACAAATGGGATATCAAAAGAAAAGGAATTTCGTCGAAAAGTGAAAAATCTTAATTTCCATTCTTGAATTCTTACTGGAACTTTAGTAAACGTTATTAAAAAATTAGGAGGTTTCAAAACTCTGACAGAGGTAAGTCGGAGAATCGAGTATTTAAAAATAGGATTTCAACGCGGGCATCAATACTGAAGTTTATTGGCCATGATTTTTCAAAGCTAAAATTTTTGAGGTAGCACGCAAATTAAACACGGGTCAAATCTCATTCTTTTTTTTTTAAATTTATTTATTGATATTTACAACTGTATAAAAAATACAAGTAAATTTTTTCATAATGACATAATGATATGATACAGCATGTAGAGAAACTACCCAGTAGTAGAACTCTAAAAACAGTTTACAATATAAGGTCACGAGGCCATCTTCTTTTCAGGCGCCTCGGAGGATTGCCAGGAATGGAAGAGGAAGCAAGATTAGAAACTAGTGGGTTTGGGTGGTTTATTATGGAAGGAATGATATCGGGTTCGGGCTAGATCGGTTACATAAGGAACATTTAGGTCTTTATGGATGGTTTTATTAGTAACAAATGCTCCTTATGAGGATTTTACGAAGGATTTTGGATTTTAAAGATTGGAAACGAGAGGAATTCGAAGGTTTAGTGGAGCCCCAAAGCTCAACTCCTTATGTCCAGATGGGCCTTATTATTGTCATGTAGATCAGTCTTTTGTAATTAGTTGGAAGTTTAGACCGTTTGTCTGGTAAGTGCTGTAATAGTCGGAATCTGCGTCCAGTTTCCTGTCTTTTCAGTCTTGTGTGAGGATTGCAGGTTAGTCGTTTGTCAAGATGTAGTCCAAGATAACGAATCTGTTTTACAGGGGTCAGAACCACAAATCTCATTCTAAGGTTAACTTCCAGAGCGTCATAGTTACCATCTTATAACACTGCGAAATATGCATATCAAAAATGTTGAATATGTATGTCTGCCCGTCTGAGCTTATCCAAAAATATTTGAGCTCAAAATAATGAAAAAAAAATACTGTACTAAATATGTTTAGTCTTTCTGTTTCTGAATATATAACGGTTTTTGTTTGAAGTGAAAGACTCGACTGATTTCCAATTTTCGTGTCTTAAATTATTCACAGCCGGGGGTTTCCACCAAAAATTTGTAGCCCACCACAAAAATCCGTTCATTATAGTCTCAGCGAGTACGCATCAGGGTTAATATGATTTTAGGGATGGATGAATCTTAACTGTCAAACTAGTGTTTTTAAATTTGGAGTTGTAAATCTTAACTGGTTACTGTTCCTAAAAGATAATCTTTATAAAGTATGCAACTGCACTCATTGTGTTTGTCAAATAGGATTTCTTAATAATATTATATAGTTTACACGAATGAGTATGATATCGCTTATCGAATGTATTAAAGAGAAGAAGAAAACATATTTAATGCGAGAGTTCTCCCAGGGGTAAGCTAGCATAATAAAAACAAGATTAAGTTATAATTGTTTTGTACTATCTTCTTTCTATTTTTGCTTAGTCAGTCTTACCTTCATCGGTTAAATTTTGGAACCTTACCTTCGATTATCATTATCATTGTCGTGGACATTTTTATCATTTTATCTCTGAAGATTAATTAAAATATGAATCGAAACGATAGCGAAATAATAGAATGCTTGAACAATTCATCCTAACTGATTCCAATCATATCATAGGTATATAATTGACGGTTACAGGTCATACGCACAGATACTCCTTTATCCTAAATTAATCTAACGGAATCAATTATAGACCTATCATATATTAATTAGGGTATGTAAACATACACATTTCACTTACGGATAGAGTTTTAGTTAACAATTTCGTCTATGAGATCATTTATATAATTTTACTAGCTGACCCGGCAATATTTAGCTACTGCCAAATTTCAGTATGTACTGTGTAGATTGAATGAAAAAAAAAATTGAAAATTCAGTATGTTTTTTTATTTATTTATTTATTGATATTTATAACTGTATAAAAAATACAACAAGTAAATTTGATCATAATGATATGATACAGCATGTAGAGAAACTACCCAGTAGTAGAACTCTAAAAGCAGTTTACAATATAAGGTCACGAGGCCATCTTCTTTTCAGGTGCCTCGGAGGATTGCCAGGAATGGAAGAGCAAGCAAAGTTAGAAACTAGTGAAAAATTCAGTATTAAGTTGAAATTAAACATTTACGTTCATATTTTAATTTTTTGGTAGCTATAAATTCCATAAAAAATTTAAAAATATAAGAAAACCGTTCAATGTACAAATCAAAATGTACGTTCAATACCATAACAGTTAATAATTGTCGAATTTCAATAATTTTTTTTTATTGATGAGAAGATAGGTGACCGTGAATAATATATACGAGGAGAAGATGGTGGGGAGTGCGGTCAGAGAATAACACAAATAAGTTAAAAAAGTTAGTGTCGACGTTTCGGCCAGAATTTCTAGCCTTCACCAGGGCTAAGAACCAAAAAAAAACAAGAAAACAACTAATGAATAAAAGGAATAAAGTAAATAATTGTACAGAGTGAAAATTAATAAAATAAAGTAATGAAAATTAAGTAATTATTCTCTGACCTAACCCCAACCATCTTCTCCTCATATTGATATTTTTAAAATTTAATTTATTGTCTCATTCAAATAACTGTTTTAATTTTGGTCATAACGTTTTTTTCTAATGAATAAATTAAGCATTTTAATAGCTAAGAAACTTTCCTGGGTGACACCGAACATTTTGAAAAATCAGCGTCTAATTCTGATTCTCTTTGAGCCCTGCCTTGCCTTCCACACGGGGTGGCTTGGTTGGGAGACTCCTCTGCAGAAGGAAAATATTGTATTTAGGTACGAATGTGTGTTTTATTTTATTGTTACATAAATTTATATATTTTTATATATATTATTTTATTTTTATACCGCACTTGCTCAGCCTCCACTGGCTCATTACCAGTGATGCGGCGAGAGGGATGCGCTGGGATCTTTTGAACTCTGCTCTACCCCTCACACGTGGGCTCAGGGATCCTCAGGTCGATTGTGTAAATATTTTATATATTATTTTATCATTATGTTATTTTATTTATTTATTTTTCATACAGATAATTTGATTTTGTTCATCTTGTTTATTCTTTTGTTTGTATATGTTTTAAGAGAGTTTTTTTTTTTT
>NW_027111361.1:738377-744498 GCF_000696795.3 Halyomorpha halys | reverse complement strand
ATACAAGATGTAGAGAAACTACCCAGTAGTAGAACTCTAAAAACAGTTTACAATATAAGGTCACGAGGCCATCTTCTTTTCAGGCGCCTCGGTGGATTGCCAGGAATGGAAGAGGAAGCAAGGTTAGAAACGAGTGGGTTTGGTTGGTTAGGGAGTTTATTATGGAAGGAATAATATCGGGTTCGGGCTTATTGTAAATTTAATTTATTTTTTATACATTGGCGAAACATCCTAAAAAAATTAAAAACTAGAATTGATCAACATAAGATTAATTGTAATTATATAAAAAACATCAATACTACAGCATTGGCCCAACATAGTATTAAATATAAACATCAATTTGATCTCAATAATCCAGAAATAGTAGATATAGTTAAGCGTAGTAAGAATAGAAAAATAATAGAAGCAGTACATATTACTAAAAACATTGACAAATCAATTAATTTTAAAACAGACACTAAGACTTTATGCATACATTATATAACATAATAAATAAATTAACATTTTAGGTTTGTATAATTGTTATAGAATTTAGATTTATTTAATTTTTGTTATTTGTTATCATATAAAAATTGTTCTTTAATAAACTCTTAAATGTAGTTAAATTGTAGATCTTTGTGGTAATAGAGGTAGGAGATTATTGTTATTGTTATAACCTTCAGGAAGGTAATTATTATCCTTGATTTAAAGACGTGTAATAGTTGATTATTATAAAAAGTTTCAATTATTGACAATAATATGTTTAATATTAGCATGAAGTGACAAATAATGAGTTAACTGTATATTATATAAAAAAGTTAATCAGATAAATAATGTATGAATAATGTGATATAGGGTTAATGTTGTAAGCATATGTTAAATTTGTTTTCTAGCAACCTGAAGATGGGGGATTACCCCGAATCCGTCTGTGTAATAAAATAATATATTTAAATAAGGAAGATTGTGTTCATTCACCAATATCATATTAATTTTTTTTTAATTCAGTGAGTACTATTGTTATTATTTACAATTTTTGTCTTCTACTTTTGTTTGTTTATATTGTATGAATGAGTATTTGAATACTTATATTTAATGTGCTTAAATTGTGGCAGATTGTATTAATTGTCTTTGATAAAATAAATTAATTAATCTAAATCTGATAAAGAACTTTCAGAGATCTTAGATAAGTTACAAACGAAACTAATATATTTATTTATTTAGATAGGTAATATCGAATTTTTTTTTATATATTTGCTTATATCTTGTCTGATTTGTGTGGTTTTTGTGTTGTCAATGTGATCTTATTACAATGTACAAATTTTGATTTATGAGGAATTAATGTCTAATTTTTATCTTACATTTTTTCTACTGTATAATGTTTATACAGTATTTAAACAGCTTAGAACCATCCTAGGACGATACCGAATATTTTGAAAAAAAAAACAGCATATAAGAAGTAATAATGATGTTAGATAAATAACAAACGAACATCACATTTTTACTTATAGTTGGAAAGATTTTTTTTAATTTTATGTTAGTCAGAATCACTAAATTATCTTGAATTAATTAAATGTTTAATTTTTTTTTTTAACTTAAAGCTTTAAAATAAAATGGATTAAATAATTATAATTATTTAATCCATTTTATTTTAAAGCTTTAAGTTAAAAGTTTAACATTTAACTTAAAGCTTTAAAATAAAAATAGGTTCCGTTACTTATATCTGAAATGGTGCAGTTTACCATTGACAAGCAGAGCTGCAATGAACTGGAATACGGCTGAATTTCATTCGAATGTCAGTTGTTGGTTCCACGGGCGCCTGTGAAGGAATACATTTTCCGATTGTTTATCAGATTGTTTTTCGATGTCGAAATGGCAAAACCCTGTCGACTTTTTGCCTAAATTAGGGTCGATACAAAACCATGATCGCCACGGCGTTATGAACCGTTAATTATAACACCTTTATAAAGTGAAACACGATACTGACAAGAGAATGACGTGGTATTTAAATTTAGCCGTCACTAAAGTGTCCGCACAAAGGGAGGAGAAAATGGCCAGTTGCTTGCCACCTCTGTAGCCTGGACAAAACGCGTTTTACATTTAAAGTACTTGCACCCAGACAACCACTCAAAACTCTGAACTAATAGCATACTCACCATCCATATCCGAACCCTGGCTATTGGAATGAGGATAATTCTACACGAGGCGAAAGAATGCCAAAAATAATTTCTATTGTTATGTAAATGAATAAGATCCACACCGGGAAAAAAAAATCTGGCGCCCATCGCACATCTTTCACTTACCAATTTACCAATTTGAAAGCAAACCATTCATGCATAAAAGTAAAAACTATTTTAATAAACATAGAAACAGTAAGAAAATATTTTTTTTTTGCCAACCTAAATTTTATTGTAGCCAAAGTGGAGATTCAATTTTCCACAAATAAAAGTAAACCCTCCTAGGCCGGATTCACAGCTCCTGACACGAAAATGCTTGTGGTCATGGTGATCAAATTCGTTTTTTGTCAATTTTTTTCAACGACTTTATAAGTTAGAAACTAAATTTTCTAATCCTCTTGCCTTTTTTATGGTATATTACACATCTATATTACTACTATTATTTCTAGAACTATTTTTTCAGCCTGGTAGAATATGTTCCCATTCTGTTTATCACCTTTAGTAATTGTAAATGGGTTTAAATATAAATTTATAGGTGGATTCGTAAACTCCTAGTTTTAGTACTGGACGGAAGAACTAGTTTGTCAAGTGGCCCTAGTGAATCCTTACAGCTCCTGATGGATACCTATAGGTTGTCACCTCGTGTTTCGTATCTCGGGACCGCCGAGAAACAAATTGTGGAACGTGATATAGTATTTTTGATAACATTGAATCTTCGCTGTCACTTAGTCGTAATATTACCACAGTATCAGGGACTATATTTTACTTTTTGTATTACTTATTATTACTTTTTATTATTTAATTATTTTTTATTCATTTTGATTATACTGAAAAAAAAAAAAGCCTTTACAATATAACTATTTCAGAAGATATTCTTTTTGTAATGGAGGTACCGAAACGCCTTTTTTGTCAGTGCGTTTTTCTTTGTCTTTGTATTTCTGAAACATTACCTTCGATTCTCGTTTGACTAGGAAGTTGGGGTAGGTTGACCACCGTTAGCCAAAAAAGCTGATTAATATCAAAATGTTAGCTAGGCAGCTGGAACAGGAACCACCCCCCTAGTTCCCAGGGTATCAAAGACGGGGGTGTGCAAATTCTTACCGACGATAAAAAATCCTGTTGGGCAAGGTGGCTCTAACGGGTCGGCCGGTCCTTGCTTCGGGAAGTTGGCCGTCAGTGCAATCCCCTTTAATTTTATAATATATTATATTCTTAATATTGTTTTAATAGTTATTAATATTAATTAACAAAATGTATTTCGTTATCACATTGTCCTATATATATTATTATATTACTTATTATGGTATAATTGCCAAATGAACTTAACTCAATTTTGTTTATTAAAGTACTTTTACTAAAGTAGCTGCAAACTTCATAACTTTCACTCATTCAAAATTTCGAACAATAAATTTTTAATTTTTCTATAATGAATTGTATTTTGGGGTTTTTAGTTGTGTGATTATAAACATTGTTGCTACCAACAATACACGAGTTTAACAAAATATGAAAATATATATATATGTAAAAACATTTTGAATTACTATCAACAATCCAAAATGGTTAATTATTAGAAACAAACAAAATTGAAGAAACTTTAAAAAAAGATGTTTTGAAACTGGCATTTAAACCTTGTTGAACTATTTCTACGAGGATAAGACCCAGGTGATATTAAAAATCATTAGATTGTTCATAGATATTCTGAGTGAAATCAAATCGTTTTAACTATTTTTAGAAAAAAAAAAATGTGTAAAATCAGTATATTTTGTTGAAAAGTTGCATTACCATCCCAGGGATATATCAGCAAAACAGCAAAACTGTTCACACCCACACACACACACACACACACATACACACGGTACTTCAAAAAGTGTAATTCCATTGAAAACTCGAATTCAAAATTTTTCACAATCACAATACTTCCTCCATACTATACATTTATACTTTGGTGAAAGTAAAAATTTACTATTACAATTGCCTGAATCTTATGGATTTTTTGAATCTTAAATAACAATCTCATAAACGTTTAATTATGTAAGGTTAACGTTTCTCAGGCTATTCTGACCAGGTCATTAATTTCAGGTTAATTTTCCTATTTATTGTGTGATAATAGTTTTAAGTTAATCTGTAATTTAAATTTTCAATTATTCTGTAATACTAAAAATATTTAATTAATATATAAAAAAAAAAAATCATGTATAACTTCAGTACAAAATGCTTATAAATGTTTATAATGTGAAAATTTACAAAATTTTATGCTGTGACTATTTATATTAATAGGATTTTAAAAAATGGTCCTTTACTAGTCATAAGAATGCTGTGTATGAGGCAAACCAATGAAGTTGGGCAGCACATTTTTAATATAAGGGGCATTCATGATGTTGTGTTGAGTGTTAAATGTTTTACCATGTTAAATGTTACAAGTATAGAGCAGTCCTATTTAAAGTCATGTTAAATGCATAAGAGCTTCTAGCGGATTTTTTGAGCAACTTGTTTTATAACCTTTGTTTCCAAAACTTCATGTTATTGTTTACTTCTAAGTTTTGATTAAAGTAATTCATTACAACATGCCAGAAGTAAGTGAAAAGTATAATTTATGAGAAAGTTTTAGGAGCCGAGTGCCTAGTTGATCTTCTGACTTGTGAGAAAGAGAATCAAGATACACTAATTGACAACTATCATTACATTATTATCATTGTCATCCATTACTTTGTTAGTTTTAAAAACGTCCAAAACAATACTAACACAATAAAAACACGAACTACAAGCAAGTAACCTAAAACGAAAACAAACAAAACAGTGACGAGCTCAGTTGGTCTGTTGTATGACGTCATTCTCCATTTAACAGGCCTAGTAGGACTCTCAACCATGTTATATGTTATATCGTTTTAACATGGTAAAGGAAGGAAATATTTCTCCATTTAACATGCTCAACTAAAGATCATGAATACCCCTATAGTGTTTTTCTCTCTCTTAATAAAAAAGAGATAAAATAAGGTGATTATGACTGAAATTATGATCTAAGCAGAATAGCCTGAAAAAAGTTGTTAAATTATTGGATGCGAGGTGTAAATTCATATCTATGACTGTCCTTGAAGATGCTCGAATTGGCTGAAACGTTGGAGTATTAACTTGGACACAAACTATTTTATTTAAACAATAAAAACCTGTCTCAAGAAAGTTAAAACATTATATATTAAATAAATTATTTTCCTAGGAGACTTTAATTTTTGTTTTGTTTTTTACTTCGAAATAGCACTCAATCTTCCTGGACACCCTGTATTAGGAAAACATGAAAAAATTGGTTCAAAGGTCGATCTCTAATTTTATAAAATAATATATATGTATATATACTTCAGATATTCCTTATTATATCTCTTTATTTATTTATAACTGTTCTCCGTTGTCATTAATAAAGATAATGGTATGTTTAATGTTGTGTTATGAAGGATATGATATTGTGGCCGAGGTCCCTTGTTCTCTCAGTAACGAGACTATGTTCACAATCAAAGGCTTAATAATTGACTTGCAGTTTTGCTCCTATGTTGCTATGTAGCCGACTTACTTCACTGACAACTGCACTAATAATTCAGTCGTATGTTTGTTATGAGCAGGCTTCGTAACTAGTATATATTTCTTAATCAGTATTGGAAAATTTGAAATGATTTGAATATACGTAACTAAAAAAATATTTCTATGTTTATAAACGTCTATACCTCACACTCGAGAAAACTGAAAGATTATTACATCGGTTATTATATAATTGAATTCCAATCGAAAATAAATCATATAAAGAATCAACTGGGGAATGGAACTGATAAATGGAATTCATAAAATTGAACTTTAAATTGCCTTTTATAATTTGTTAATTTACTTTATTTATATTAATGTGTTATATGAAGACACAACCTCTCCAACCATCCTAATCCTTTGGTTCAAACCTTATCTAGTTCCACCCATCCCTACAGCCC
>NW_027111361.1:704167-737898 GCF_000696795.3 Halyomorpha halys | reverse complement strand
ATCACATCTCATTGAGATCATTCCCACAACTGTGTGGCAGATTGTAATATCTATCAATAAATAAATCTATCAATAAAAAAAAAAATAAAATAAAAAAAATATGAAGACAAGGAGGTTAAGATGGGCGGAACATGTGGTTCGAAGGAATCTGTCTGTATAGTACAAGAGCCGGGAAGAAAAAAAGGCAGTTATCTCATCCCAATTTTTGATTACTTCAATTAAAACTATGCATAATTACTAGTCAAAATTGATGAGTCTGCCAAGTATATGTAGGGGGATCAAAAAATGACGGCAGTTTCAAAACCTTAAAAAAACATTGATTTTTCATACGGATCATTCATTCATATCTTAAAAACTACCAACAACACTAGAAAATCTAAGAGAACATTATTTGAAGAAGAGTAAGTTGCTGAAATATTAGCCCTAAAAGAGCTATTTACGTCCAATAGTTTAAAAAGCAAAATTTCTTAAAAATCTACAGAAAGATTAGTAGTTAGTTAATTTATTTTGAGAAATCTATATCTCAGGAACTATGTGACGTACAGATGTCTATTAGCGCTCAAATTAAAGCTAGTTTAATGGACTATAAAGAAGGTGATGACCTTTACCTTCGTAGGAATAGTAGTTTTCATGATATTTGCTAAAATAAATTGATTTATAGTTGTGCGGACAATAAATTTCATTTATGAAAATCTTTATTTCAAAAACCATTGGACGTACTGATGTCTGCCAGCGCTCAAATTAAAGCTACTACAAATTTTACTTAATTTGTTAAATTTACTAAAAAATAGTTAATTATTTTTATCTTTGTAGGAGTAGAAGTTTTTATGATATTTGACAAAATAAACTCACAAAATGTTAATTTCTAGTTGTTCGTATAAAATGTTGAATCTTTGAAAAAATATATCTCTAGATCCATGAGACGAACATATGTCTGCCAACACTCAAACTAAAGGAAATTTAACTTACTATAAAGTAGTTTATGAAACTTATCTTCGTAGGGGTAGTAGTTTTTATGATATTCACATATGAATATAAATTTGGCAAATCAAAATTTGTCCGAACAACTATAAATCAATTTATTTTAGCAAATTTCTTGTAAACTATTACTCCTACGATGATAAACATTATAAACTATATTATAGCTCATTAAACTAGCCTTAATTTGAGCGCTAATAGACATCTGTACGTCAAATGGGTTTTGAGATATGATTTTTTTAAAATAAATTCACTGACTACTGATCTTTTAGTTCGTCCCATACAACATTTTTATGAAATGTTGGTTTTTAAAAAAACATTTCTCGAAAACTATTAAACGTAAATAACTCTATTAGGGCTTATATTTGACTAAATTTACTCTTCTTTAAATGGCGGTCTCTTAGGTTTTCTTGTGTTGTTCCAATTTTTTAAGATATAGAGCTCGGAATGAAAAATTAGTTTTTTTTTTATCGCTTTGAAACAGCCGCCATTTTTTATTCCTCCTACCTATACTTGGCAGACTCATCAATTTTTTCTATTAATTATACATAGTTTTCATTAAATTAATCAAAAATTGGGGTGATATAACTTCCTTTTTACACTACAATGAATGTCAGTATAGTTGGCAAAAGACCTTATGGGTGGCCAAAAACCAGATTGGTTTTTTAATAACTCATTACAAAAGACTGATCTACATGGCAATAATAAGGCCCACCTGGACAAACGGAGTTGAGCTTTGGGCCTCCACTAAACCTTCGAATTCCTCTCGTATCCAATCCTTACAATCCAAAATCCTTCGTAAAATCCTCAATGCTTTTTATTTTGTTACTAATAAAACCATCCATAAAGACCTAAATGTTCCTTATGTAACCGATCTAGCCCGAACCCGATATCATTGCTTCCATTATAAACTCCCTAACCACCCAAATCCACTAGTTTCTAACCTTGCTTCCTCTTCCATTCCTGGCAATCCTCCGAGGCGCCTGAAAAGATGATGGCCTCGTGACCTTATATTGAAAAATGTTTTTAGAGTTCTACTACTGGGTAGTTTCTCTACATGCTGTGTCATATGTGACTATGATCAAATTTGCTTGTTGTATGTTTTTATACAGTTGTAAATATCAATAAATAAATTTTTTTTAAATAAAATGTTTTAATCAGCTATTAGTTGTTATTTTTTTCAGACCCACAGGTCACCAACTCCTTTTTACAATGATCGAAATTACATCATACAGATTTAGTGTAATTTCATTTAATTTTTTTAAAATTGTTTTGTTCATTTTTTTTCGCTTAGTGATTCTATAGTCAATCCATTATCTCCTGTAATGTTATTTGATAGTGACTTCTTACTGTAAACTTGAAGAGTTTATTATTATAAAGCTCACAACCGATGGATAAGCGACCAATTTGTAAACAGAAGGTTTTATTGAGGTCTAACATTACATGTAGCCTGAGTCATTGGCATCTTTTTGTCCATTAAACTATATTATTAATAATAAACAATCGAATTCCTCTCTTATCTAATGCTTACAATCCAAAATACTTCTTAAAATCCTTAATGCGCCTTACTTTGTCACAAATCAAGTCATCAATGTTACATATGTTGCTGATTTGACCGGAACCAGATACCAACACTTCCATGTTAACAACTTACTAATCACCCGAACCCACTTCTTCATTACCTGATGATCTTCCTTGGCGTCTGAAAAGAAGATGGTTTCGAGATTTTCTATTCTAGAAATGTCACTACTTCAATCAATGAGTAGATTACCCACAAGACTATATCATACCATTCTACAACTCACTTCAAATTTACTTTAAATACTTATTGTATTTATTTTTTAATACAGCTGTAATTAATATTTAAATCAATAATAGCAAACAATTAAAATCTGTACTGCTACAACCAACGAATGGTTAAAGGTGCAGTACTTTGTAAGGAAGAAACAATACACTAGACCAACGGTTGTGCAAGGAGGTGATTTGGTCAAAATCAAGCTCGACCACCAGTTATCAATCAATTCAGTTATCATTGTAAAAAAAACTGTTTTTTTTTTTTCTAAGACTAGTATAGTATTTCGTCAGTTATGATGTTTTATACTGTACACATCGACCTTTTACGTACTGTATTATCATCTCAAAACTCCTTGTTTTGTTCCTAATATGGTAGCGTTATGTACCAACAATTCATGAAGTATGAGGAAGAAGAGTAATATGAAATTGTAAAAAACAACTCTATTTTTAAGCTAACGCCCACGACCACTACAAGAGCAAGGGGGCGTTAATTAAATAAATTATCTTTGTTAAACAACCTGCATTGTTACTGTAACATTGTAAATTTAATAATATTTAATCCTACTAAAAGTAAAATTATTTGTTAAAAGTAATAATGAAATGAGCATAGGGTTTAAAAATCATTTTATTTAAAATTCGATTCAGAGTGTTTTGAGAAAAATCAAAATCAAACATTGTCTGCTGGTACAGCTGGCTCCCCTAATGATTTTTATAAGAATATTTATGGTAAATAAAATTTGTTAAAGAATAAAAAAAAATTCGATGCCGACCCTAAAAGAGGTGCCTTACTACATCTTAACATGGAAGCCTAGATCGATCGGATTTCGTTCTATTATATTTTGTAGATATATTGTGATTTATGACAGTATAACATTTTATTGATCGACTACCAAGTGCACTTCATATACTACCCTTTTGATCTCATTTTTTATCCTCAGTGGAGGACTTATTAAGCCTCAGAGCAAGAATGTCAGAATTCATTTCTCGGAGCCACTGCTCAATAAATTCTGACTCACCCAGGTAGAATTCGAACCCACAACCCTCTGAACAAATTTGTGGGACCCACGCCCAGCCAGCTCAGCTATCAGCTCCCCTAATCTCTGTTTTCATATAATTTATATTTACGTTGTGTACTCCACTACTTATACTAACCAATCTCCTAAGTGGATCCTTTCTCCAACCGGCACATAACATTTGTTTATCAAGAGAAATTATACTAGCCTTGGCCGAAATCTGTTGCAGGTGCCTTCATATCCCACACAGTCATAGAACGAGGAAGGGACCGTTTGTCGTACGGACCGGTTCAACGAATCTGCAAGGAAGAGGGGGTGGCCTCCCTAACAGGAGGGTGGGCTAGTTTTGAGAACCGTTTCTCAAGGGGTGCTCAGGTGGTTCCGAAAAAAAAAAAATTGCTATTGTCACCCCTACCTCCCCGGATGAGTTGTCTGTCTAGCTTACTTCCAGTACGATGGTGGGTGTTCTGCAAGGAGATACTTCAGCGAGGTATTTTCTTTTTCTTCCTATTTATTTCGTTTTACTATAAATGGGATTATATTTTCATGAATACAACTGCTTAGTGTTTTATTCAGACATCAGTCATTCTTTTGACATATTTTCGGTTGTTGCGTCCATTCTTCAAGGGCTAAGAAGAAAACGTCAATACACTTGCTGCATATTCATAATACTAAAAATGTATACATTTTCTTAAATAATTCTCAGAATTTTGTTCATATTTAAAAAAAAAAAATAAAGACTATAACTGTGTTTTGCCCTTTAGTAAAAATTAAGATGCGAGCTAAAAATGATGCTTAGACGCGTCCACTAGTGTTCTTCATTTCTGAATTAAGAAATGTTTATTAAACTAAAAAAAAAAAAAATAAATTTATCATTAAAGAAATTTTTTTTTGGCGTTGCTCAAGATTTCATTGCGAGATTTAAAGTGTAATAATTAGTTTGTAAAAAAAGTTGCACTCTCAAAAACAGTTATGCCAGATGAAAGAAAAGTCCAATTTTTTTTAATTGTTGTAAACTTCAGAGTTGTTTTTTTTTTATTTAAATTAAAATAGAACAAAAATATTTTGTAATGCATTTGTTTGTTTTGTTCAAAATTTTAAGTACGAAGACAATATAAAAGTTTAGGCAAACGTTAATGTGTCTCCATAGGCTAAAAAAAAAATTATAATTTAATCATATGTAATTTTTTTCATTACAATTATTCTGAAACCTGTTTAACGTAAAATATGCTGAGAAAAAAATTAAATTTGGTGAGACAAAACAACAGATTTTTTGAGAACTGTTAAAATTTTAATGAAAATTATTTTGTTAGTTGACCGTATGTGATGATCGTTGGAAGATGATCCGAATGGCGGTCAAGAAAGTCACAAAGATAGTAGAAAAAATATTTATTAGTTCGCCCGCCGACGTTTCGACCAACTTTGTAGTATTCATCATGACTGGAGTCCTAGATAAGAAGTGAGTCTTGATTTCGAATGTTGGACTTTGTTCTGATGGAACCCTGCAAAGTGGAGCAAAACGTCGGTTACTAATACCACCCATACCATCTTTCTACAGTTAAATTATTTTGAATTGGTCTAATAAATTTAACTTAATCACATATTAATATACTTACTACTTACGTATAAAGTTTAATATTGTATTTCGATTTTTATCTAGTATATAAGCTAAATTAATATTTGAGTATTTTTTTTATACACTTCGGATTATAAGTGGAGTTCTACTTAAATATTTATAATAAATACTATAACGATAGATAAAATTGCCGTTAATTGAAACATTCATTTCAAACCTAAAACAATCTTGGCTAATCAGTTATAGCGTTTTATTAATTTTTATGTATTTAATTACACGTTTCAGTGTACTGGAACATATCATTGCACCTTGAAACAAGACCTGACAATAGATAGATGATAAACTCCTGGAAGATATATTTTTTCGGACACGCCTTTGAGTGATGACGCAATTAAAAATTGTTGGCGAAATTGGCTGACCACTAGGGTGACAACGACAAATGCCACCTCCTAAGGGAAACGTATTGATTTTACAGCGAAGGTACGAGCTACCACGCAAAACAAATAACCGGGGTAAGAACCTACGCTCTTTTTGTTCTGACAAAACCTTTAACTTCATTTTAGGTCGTGAAAAAATTCTTCAAGTGCACCTGTTTTTTTTTTTTAATTTGTTTTTTAAATGGAACTCATGTAGTTAGAGTTTCGTATGTGATATAGTTTAGTACAAACGAAATTTAAAAATGAATAAATAATCACATTTTTACGTTCCACTTAGATATTCTGGAATAAAACGTGTTACCACATAATTTGTTTTTTTATAAATTATATTTATTTTTATAAAAAAAAAAATTATAACATTTTTTGTAGTCTTATTTGGTTCATAATAATTTATATATATAAATATTATTATTGTTTTTTTATTTGACCATAACGTTCCACACTTTCATTAACCGCATTGTTTTAAATATAATATTTTTCGTTCACTTATAATTATCTAAAAAAATTTGTCTTAAAGTGGTTACAAATATCATTAAACTTTTTAATCTTTACAGATAATTTTTTTTTATGATTTATATAAAAAATTAAATTTTGACTCTAAATATCGAATAACCAAAATCTTCATTCTTTACTTATCAACTATGTAGAAACTAGAATGATTTTAGGTGAAGTCATCCCATTTTTTCTAAATTTATTAAAACCATGCCTTTCTCAATTTGATAAAAATTTCTAAAATTTGAAGAAGAAAAATGAGCTCTACACGATTATTACTGAGGTACAACAGCTCTTCGAAAATTTACCATTTACTACAAAAACTAAAAAAAAAATCGTATTTGTCTCTTATTTCGCGAAATATTGTCAAAACTATTTGTTCTTTGATAACAGTCAAGCAGGAAAAAATTGTAGTAAACTAAATGATCTTTCATTTCACCTCATAATAAGATGTGTAAACTTAAAAATAGAAAATAACTCAAAAACAAAGAGAAGTAGAATTAAAGAGAAAAAAAAATTTAAAAACTGTAAAAATTACAATACAAAATAAATAACAAAATCCGAATCGGGTGGTATAGAGCACGAAGGAATAATTGCATTCAAAACTTGAAAACTGTCCAACTGGAAATAAATAAATTTTTATTATATTGTGGATAAATATATATGGAATAAATAAATTTATTGCACTCAATACACCCTGTTTGAATTTTATATTTATTCGTTTTATCAGAATTTAGTGGAAATGTGATGTTTACCCTTTAAACTGTTTTGGTTCCCTTCTCAATTACAAAATATGGATCTGGTTTCTACAAAACCAAACTTTATTAAGTAAAATAATTTTTTTTTTATTTATGGAAATAATCAAAAATTGATTTATAGAACCTAGAATAAAAATTCAAATTTCGATGAATCGATTGCTTAAGTAATACAAGTTATGCATGTCAATTCGTAAATAACTATATATTTTATTATAAATTTATTACTCATGTAACCTAATTGATTGCTTATTCGTTACGCTGAATAAAAATAGACATATTTTATGAAAGTGTAACGTTCATAAAATCAATTATCAAAGTATTTATTGTAAAACTTGTTCTTAGCATATCTTTTAACGTAAATAAAATCTAGAGATGGATAGGTACAGAAAAAAAAATGTTGTTTTTAATTCTAATACGAAATAAAAATTGAAAAAAAGAAGACAATTTAAAAAAAAAATGTACAGATTGAGTCTATATTTGGTGGTATCGGCTGTTCGCTAGTGTTGTCAAGAATTGGCGATATGGAGAATGGGCTTGAAATTGTATACATGTCCTGTCAGAGTTGAATAATGTGGTAGATATTGTGGATCAAGTGGTGCTTGAAGTGGCCTGTCTATCAACAACTCTACTCCTATCATAAACCCCATTGTCATCTTCCAATCTTATTCCTACCTGTCTAAGATAGCTCCGTTACAATAACTTTAATTCGTTCAAATTTATATTTATTTTTAAATTTGGGATACAAAAACAATAACTGTTTAAATTCATGTTAGAGGAATAAAAAAATCATTGTATCTACACAATATTTTCCGTGACGGATGGTAAGCTTTGAATAGTTATATGTATTTATCGTAAGGGAAACGAAAAAGATCTCATAATATTTTCATGAAACATCCATTTAAAAAAAACAGCTATATTTTAGTAACGGTTTCAACTAAACAAATACTGAATACTATTTATTAAGTAATTAAAATTTATTCCTTTAAAAATATTTATATAGGACCTCCCCTTATTCACGAAAGAATATTTCATTACTGATTAAATGTTATATTTCTTTAAATATTTTTTTTTTACGAATTTAACTATTTTTTTATTAAAATAGATTTACAAATATCGATAAGAATAAATAATATATTTTTTTAAAATAATTCAATTTTCTTTTCTCGTTCACTATAAGTATACATACCCAATGGAGAATAGCACCGTATATGTGTGAGAAAATACAAATCTTCTTACTAATTAAATATTGTACTAAGAATAAATATAATATATTGAATATATAATATCGAATAAGGAATACATTTTCGTACGAATTAATATCAGACAATAAAAATAAAAAATGTAATTTTTTGTATAATTCAATTTTCATTGTTGATTAATATTATTTTTTCCCGAATATTGTTTAAATAAACATGGACTCGTTCTTAAATTTACAATTGTTTAAAATAAATATTGTTCATAATCATTAAAATGGTGGATTCTTTAAATTTAAATTCAAGTTTAATTTTGAATAATTGATCTATTTTTTTATAAACTCATTCATCCCATATATACAAGAAAAATTAGTAAGATATTGAAAAAAAAAAATATAATTTTAATATAATAATAATAGATGGATTTCAAATTATTGTGTCTACAAATAAGTTTTATTTAAGAAAAACTAAAATATTTTTTCTCTTTCTTTGAAATAAAATAGTCAGGTGTCTGAGAAAGTATTTTTTCTGGTTCTCAGGTTTTGTCTTGATTCTCCTTTTTTTTTACTTTAACTAACCTTTGCATGAAATATGTAATAAAGAGTGTAATTAAAGTATGCGATCCCAAAAATCTTTTGACGAAAATATACGTTTTGAGGTTCCCTGAGTCCAAATGATCTGTGTGCATGTCAAAACCAAAACTGAAATCACATATTTAGAGGTGGTGATGCTTGCCTGAGATGTTACAGCATTTTTTGTTTAAACAGACCGGAATTGCCACTTCGATTTTACAATTTTTGTAGGATCTTCTTAAAATAAGTAAATAATTGTAAAATTAAGTTTTATTTAATATCAGATTGGTCTTGATATAGTGTGATAGGGCTTAAATGAGGATTTTTTTCCAAAATCGTTCTTCTAAAGTAGCGTTAATATTGTTTATTTGAAATTATTAATCCTCACACATTTTCACTTATATTGAAAAATTGATCAATATAAACTATAAAAGGATTTAATTATTAACTTCAGGAGATAAGAGAAAAAAATATTTTTCACATTTTTGCAAAGCTGTTTGTTTTCCGTTTTGCCAGTCTGATAGCTGTTGTAATGTTTAAATAATTATTAAATATTACTCCTTTCATTTCACATAACCTGTAGCCTTCAGTAAATTAATAATTTCAATTTTTTTTCGATACCTAACTAGTCTATTTAGTATTAAATAAATGGTTAAGATCACAATGTAAATTTTTGATGACTATTGTATTTTTATATTTATGCCATACTTTCGCCAAAAAAAAGACTAAAATTTTGGAACGAGAAATATTATTAAAACTACTTTTTTGAAAGCTAAAGAAATAGTAGTTGGTCAATCTGTATATTGTAAAGCTCATTTGGAAAATTAGTGTGGGAAAGTATTGCCACAGTGAATTTAGGAAATATGCCCTGAAACGAGTAATGATTAATTTCTAATCAAAGTGTGTTAAGTTGGCCACATCAAATTTTTCAACTTTGTGTCGCATTTCTCAACAAATTTAAGTTGTTATCTATTAAAATTTTATAAATTGTAACAAAAATCATTTATAGTATGGAACATGCAGACAAAAAAAAATAAAAATAATAATGCAACCTTTAATATTCAAGAATAAAGACAGAAAACGAAATCTTCATCAAGAATGATATATAACCCACTGAGGTGACACAAAGCAAATAGAATGCAAACTCGATAGGAATGTGAAATAGATCCCCATTGGAGCAAGTATATTTTACGTTTGATAGATGTCAAACTTTGGACGTATTGACTATTAGTTTCCATCCTGTCCGTTTACTTGTAAACGTATGTTGTCCCGCCGCATCAGGGGTACTTCCGTTGTCAAAATATTTCCTGAAATGCCTCGGATAGATTTTGTAAGTGGAATTCATAGCGATTTTAGGAAAATATGATGTCATGTCTATGTTGCTACTTCGGAATCATTTGTATCCATTTTAGAACATCGCATCAGCACACTGAATTCCGGTCAACATATCTACTGGATTTGTAGGATCATTTTATGATGTGAATAGAAACGGAATAAGGATTGCTATAATTATAATGTGACCGAGCATTTTCATCAGTATACAATTAGAAATGAATACTATTTCAGCATCCTTTGTTGCTATTTGATATCATTTATTTTTCTTAAGTGATAAAATATTTTATTAATGAAATTTTATTTACATAATTTCTTTCGATATTTCGGGTTGTTCTCCCATCCTCAGCATGTTTCTTTATCTACTTTTTCTATAAACGTAACATTATTTATGTCCACTCCTTTTATCCAAAATACATTACTATAAAAAAAACTTATATTTTCTTTTCTTAATAGTTAATAAATATTTTCAAGGAGTGCTCCTTTTTTTTTAATTTTAGACACATCACTCTAAAATAGGTAATAATAAAAAAAAAATTCCTTAAGAGAAATTTAAAACTAAGACATTAAACTTAGAGTTTTACGTAGTAATATATAAAATAAAACAGAATATTCTGAGGATGAGAGTATACCCTAAAACATCGGTAGAAACTATATTAATTAAATTAAGAAGAGGTTCCTTCTAGAAGATTTTTATCACTTTATGACAAGTCGAAACCTACATCTTGCTAAAGAGGCAAAGTTTGGATGAGTGAAACAAATTATATTTTACATATAGTTGATATTTTCATTAAAATTGTATAAATAATTACCGTTCGCCATTTTCTCATCGACTGTTTGTTATGTTTCCAAGAACCAATCAATACATCAATATCTGTATAATCCCAATGTATCCCACGCAGTTTTAGGACCAAAGATTATATCCATTCACCCGTGAATTTTAATTTATGATTATTGTTTATTTATGTAAATGTTTTTGAATCCTTTTACATAATGTATTTTTAACAATAATTCGTCAGTTCCTTTAAATGGCCACTATATAATTTTATTTTTTTAATTTATTTATTTACAAATGAAGAATAATACAAGATGCCAAAATCAAGGTCGATGGATATTAGATTTGTAAGTGTCCATTCATCCTATTTACAATGGACAAAACTGTTTTAAAAACTTTCAATAGTAAGTGTAATAGGAAAGTAACAATAATAATACACAAATATTAAAACTATAAAAATAAGTAAAACAATACAATAATGATACAAATTAAATAATTACAAAATAATATAAACACAAGATAAAGAAAATATAAATAATGTTTTTCTATTTTAACATGCATTTATGGAATCCTCATACAAGAATGAAAAGACAGGAAACTGCTCGTCGATTCCGACTATTACAACATTTATTAGACAAACGGTCCAAACTTCCAATCCGTTAAAAAAGACTGATCTACATGACTATTATAAGGCCTATTTGGACATACGGAGTTGAGCTATGGGGCTCCACTAAACCATCTAATTCCTTTCGAATCCAATCCTTACAGTCCAAAATCCTTCGTAAAATCCTTAATGCTCCTTACTTTTTCACAAATCAAATCATCCATCAGGACCTCAATGTCCCCTATGTTGCCAATTTGGCCAGAACCAGATACCCATCCTTCCATAATAAACTTCCCAACCACCCAAACCAACTCGTTTCTAACCTGGCTTCTCCTTCACTACCTAATAATCCTCCTAGACGTCTGAAAAGAAGATGGCCTCGAGATCTTCTCCTTTAGAAATGTTTTTGGAGTTCTATCAATGGGTAGATTCGCCACATGTTTTTATCATGTCATAATATCACTTACAGCAAATTTACTTGATGTGTATATATGTATACAGTTGTAAATATCAATAAATAAATTATTAAAAAAAACAAACATGCATTTACAAATATATACGTTTTTATTAATTAAAATAATTTACTTAATCATTTAATTTGAAGTATACCTACTACAGTCGGCTGAAAATATTAATATAATTTTAATTTATAACAATTTCTTTTATGTGATATTATTAGGTTGATTATTCAATAAATTATAATTATTAAATATTACGTTAATTAGTTTAATATTAAGTATTAGTTTATTTTTTAAGCTCATGTAATATCTTGTTATTCTTGCCAAGATTGTTTTATTTTTATTATTATCTGTTATTAGAGCTCTGTGTTAATTTTGATTCATTTATTAAGTGTTTTGAATAAAGTTGCGAATATGTATTTATTTTTACTTAAATTTAATTTTATTCAAACTGTATTTAAATCATTTTGTTATTTTTTAATCAGTCTTTATTTTATTTTTATTTATACATATCATATTCCTATATTTTTTAAGTACTATTGCTATCATTTACACAGTGACATCTAGTATTATTATCATTTAATTAAACAGTATTATTATTAGTATTAGGTGTTGGTTGTTTTAAAAACCAAAACGGCGTTTTGTAAATGAAGCCATTTAAAGAAACGATAAATATCGAATCGATGAAATTTCATCACATTGTTGATGCCTACTTCAATGTTCCGATTAAAACCATATTAAAGTATGATAATACTGAAAAGTATTCGAGTTGTGAGCCTGCTATTTTGTATGAGCATTTCCATAAGGGCCTCCTAGAGTTACGCTCCAGCACATTTACTAAAACTGAATTCCCTGAAAAATTGAACAGGCACTGAGGGAGGTAGTGAGGGGAAGCGACTCAGTTCCTATGCAGTCCAGTAGGGAGGCTTGGTCGATGAAAAGTCCTTCTGGTAACCCCCGCTGCAATGGCGGATTTAAGGGGAGAATTCACCCCCTCCCCTACATATCAAAGCCGCAAATTCGCCTTTTGTTTTCCCAAAACTCAGAAGTCGGTAAATTTAATAGGCGATTCAGGATATATGAAAGAGAATAGAAAATTCATAGTTCAAACTAAGAAGGACTTGATAACTTCGTTCTGGGTACAAATAAAGTTACTGTTAGATATTGGGTCCAAACAAAACCGTTAAGCTTTTTTAGTATTGTGGTGAAATGTTACTGTGGTAGTTTTATTTTGTTGAACGTCTTATGAATGAATCATTTTTTAAACTTAATTAACCTGATAACTGCTTCAAAAACTTGGAATAGAATCAGAACTTTAAAAAAAGTATTAAGATTAAAATTTCTACATGTAAATGAATAGTTCTTACCCCAAGTAAAAAGTATCTAAAGGAAAAATTGTCATAAAGCATTCAAATACATTTCGCTTATCTCATTAAGCTGAATAACAAGTCAAGTGTAAAAACTTTCAGTAATAAACCAACAGAGAATCCTTTGATGACAGAAATGATTCTAAAAGAAACTTAGTACAAAAGTATCAATAAAATGACGGAAAATTCGAAATCTTCAGTTGTTTAAAGATCTCATAATAATTAACTTATGCTTTTATATTTTAAATCTTGTATATGCTAATGCTTCTTCACTATTTTTAATTTTACTATCTGTATGAAAGGTAAATTTTATAAAGTTAGCTTCTAAGACTTAGCACTTAAAGTTATAAAATGGACTTCATGTATGCAATAGGAACTAGTGCCAAATGTTATTGAATAGACATCAGTGTTATTGACCTCACTCTTATGTTTACTGTTTCCATACAAACCTTTCTTGAAAAAGTATTATTTTTTTTAAATGATCGGATTTAACTACATGATTATACACAGTGAAACTAAGTAACGGGTATAATATATAAAAATCGTAAATTATTTTACGAATAGTTGAAACTATAAATAGTTTTTATCAATTGAGTTCAACTCACAACAACGTAGTGATGGTGTTGTGATGAATAGGTGCTATACAGTTATAACAATATTATATATAATAGATTAATAACAATCAATATAATAACTGATGATATTAGTATTAATAATATATCATACAGAAAAAAAAACAGTTGCTGTAAGTCATTATAATAGTAATAAAATATTGCAATGGTATAATAACTATTTTATGATATTCTATGAATTAATAAATGTCTTTATACAGAGTCTAATTAGTTCTTGAATTCATCAGAATGTTAATAAATATAACGTTTGTTTAAGTGTCAATTTCATCTTCTATTGTGTATTGTCAATATCTGGAATAATTTTGATTTGCCATTTTACTGTTTTTCTTCGTAAAGCAAAGCTCTGGGTCAGATTACATATGGATATTGATCATAATATATTTATCATGATAAAAAAATTATAAAGAATCGGAAAATTTTTTGCCTATTAGTTTATCTAAAATGCATCTATACTTCACCTATACTTCAGGTAAGTTTTATACTTGAAACAAATTTTTTGGTTTTTTTTTTAATCTAATGATCCAAAAAATTCTGAAATTAAAAATAAAGTCTATAGATAAGACAATTCATAAGTAATAATAAAGTCCTTACCTATAATTAGTTAATAGTATTTTAAAGAATAATAGTTTAACATATTGTGTTATTCAAATTGCTATATCTTCAAGCAGTGAGCACCATAGCGAGCTATGTACCAAGCTGGCAATTGGTACGAAACGGATTTCGAGAACCCAAATTTTTTTTTAACTTGGAGATCGGATTTTCATGCAATTGCCTTTCACTGTACGTTGCGATTGTCCCCTAGCTTCAAATTCAGCCATACTTGGGCCTAAATTCAAATCATCAAAGGATATTCTATTTATACTGATTCTATATTGCACGAAATTGAAAGTTTTTGGAATACAGCATGAATTCGCTCATTTAGAGTTTCGATTTTTATTGAAAATAAAAAAAATCCATAAAAAATGTATATATGTTATAACATTATGGTATATATAGTTATTTTGTTCCTGATCTAAGTAAATGAAATAAAATTTTAAATTACAGCTTGGAAGTTTCAAAAGTTAATTAATTCCAGAAAACTAAATTTACAATTTTTTTTCTACATAACACCTTGCATAATTCTCCTAATTCTTTAAATTTCGGTAGTTTTAGAATGTTTAAAATTAAATTTTCAAGTCTTCGTTATCTGAATAAAAAATTATTAAATACAGCTAGTTTATATTTAGCTCTTCAATTATGGACGAAATTTAAAATTTTTAATCAAAGAAGTTCAGTTTCTTGTGTAGGTTCGTACAAAAGTGATAAGTATTTAGCGAGTTTATTTTGATTTAAATAAAGTTAGATAAGCTTTCCAAGAAATATATAATACTACAACTGCGTTTGTTGATCAAAATAAAAATTTTATTTATTACTTATGTAATTGGAATTTCTCAAATAGTTTTAAATATAATTGGAGTGTTAAAAATTAAATGCAGTTTTCTATTGTTTCTTAGACTCTATAGCATCTGGGTCATTTATGCTAGAATTCTATAAGATAAACCTACAAAGTTCCAAGTAATATTTTTATTTTAGTTTGAAACAATTAAAAAATATATACATTATGTATAAGTTGTGTGTCCTTTCTTCTTAATATTTTTTATTAAGATCGACTCGCCCCCTCGTTGACTTTAATGCGGCCAGGAACGACTTCAGGTTCCTGTTCGGCCACTTATGACGCGTTTGACAAAAAGTTAAAAAAAAAACCTTGTGGGAAGAGTGTAGTGGGTCCGACGGGGGCAAACTGTCCGGGTTCCCATGGCCCGTTCTCGTTCGGCCAGTTGGCAAACTAAGGTGCAGAAAGAAAAAAAAAAATCTTGCTTGACAACTGGCCCCCTCCGCCCCCAAGCAAGTAGTCTTGCCGATGTCTTCCTACCGGCTGGAGCACAGGTAAGCTTCCTCTCTTTTGTTGTTCTGTACAAAGTATCTCTTATCCGGAATGAACTGAGAAAATAGGATGATTCTAAACACGGTTATTCATAATTAACGTTTAATCTTAGAAATAAAAACACAGAAATCTTGAAAAAAAAACTTTCAACTTAATATAATTGTTGATATATACTAGTATATTTACACTAACTAAGAAAAATAGTATTAAAAATTCTCTCTTTTAGGGGCATTAAAACTTTAGAATTATATTTATAACTGGACAGATCTAGATTTTATATCTAACTCTGTTCAGTCAAAAAATTAATGGAAAAGTTGTAATTTTCCTAAAAGGACCTTTAGTTGTATTTTCACTAAATTTAGTGGAAATGTACTTAGCACTACTATGAAGTAAGCAATATATTAACTTTTAGCTTCATTACTAATTTTGTATTGAGTAAAAAAAAAAAAATAGGTTAATAAATAATAAAAAAATTAAGGTTAATTAAAACAAAATCAATTCAAATTAAAAAAAAAATATTAAACTCAAAAGATTTGTATGTATTTTTTTTATTTTGAATTAAGTTTCATGCTTAAAGTTTTGCGCTACTAAAAATAATATTATACAATGGCATAAGGTACCTAGCATATTTTTAGTAAAAAGTATTCGTTTTTGTCAATAGGTCAACATTTCTAATTATTTATAATTTTCTTATTCTCATTTCTCTAGTAATATCTATAAGGAATTTAAAGCTGTATTTTTTTAAATACTATAATGACATTAATCATTATAATATAATTATTATGACAACAATCATTATTTTATGTTGAAAGTACTCAAGACTATCTTCTTTTTAAACGCACCGGAGTATTATCGGGAAGAGCTTGACGGGTTTGAAATAAGATGGACTTATTTTGCGGCCAAATCTTCATTCTTTATCTATATTAGGATTTATGGACATTTTTATTTTCTAACAATTCGGAGCAATAAGGATTTTGAGCTAATACTATATTATTGAAAAAAAAGAAGAATTTTTTGATTTTGAATCGGCTAAACCTAAATTTTTAATTTTTTCTAATATAATTCTGATTATAACCAAAATTAATTATATATTAAAAATAGCACTTAACAGAACTTGAGCCCATTATTTGAACATTTATCAAAAACTGATTTTCACGATTTTTTTTAATTACAAAATTTATTATTATTAATTTTCAATTTAATTAAGGTATCTTCGACCCTTACATAAATTATTAATGAATGAACAAGATTAATTTAAAAAAAATTATTATAGAGAATAAAGATGAAAAAGGAGAGGTTAACTTTTTAACTGAAATTTTTACTACATGAGTGGGTTTCATACCGGAGTAACTATTTCGGGCGTTGATTTGTGCATTTTTCCAGGAGCCGCTTTGACTCGATGGTAGATGAACAGGACTTAGGCCAGAGATGGGCGATGGAAACCGATCAGGCGACGACCTGGCTTTTGAGGTCTGGTTAACAAAAATTTTCTGGTTGATCACTTGGGTTCAAGGGTGAAAATCAGTCGGCCGTATAGTTCAGTTTCAAACACGTTTCCAATTTTGTAAAAATGACTTGGTACCTTTGGTTAAATAATGAAAGAAAATTCGGCTTGAATAAGGTTTCAGTCAACTGACGTTTGATGTTGGAAATTTTCAACTTCGTTTATTTCAGAGTTACCATAGGCTTTTGTGAATTTTAACCTTTACTGTGTATGGTAGTAAAAATCATAGAATTATACGAATTTTTATTACTCCTTTCATTTAAAGTTTCATAGTGTTCTTAAACTGTCCGAAAGACGCACTTTATCCTTTATTGCAGCCATCAGAGATGCAATAATGATTAAATATGGAAATATTTATAATATAAATAAATCGCGTTGACGACAAAAAATGTGCGCCGTTAAACAAGAAAGAACGAACAAATAATTGAATATTCGTGAATAATAAACAGCATAATTTTATTCAAATGAATTTTAAAATTACATTGAAAATAGTAAAAGTGAATGTGATGACCAAACTTTAATCTCATTTGCAATATATAGAAAGTGTAGAACGTTATTCTAGTAATTATTGAAGTGGTTTTGAAAGAACATTTTCTTCTCGTTTCTGTTCAGTCGTAAAACAAATAATAATTGAAGATATGTATGGATTCAATTCCTATATAAAATTTTTGGAAAAACAAACGTTTTTACTTTGAAGAATTTTTAATTATTCCATTGTATACATCAACTTGTTGAAATTTTCTAAACCTTAAATTTTGATAGTATTCAGAAACTAAAATTTGAGTTTTCAAGTTTAAAACTAAATTTTTTTCATAACACCTCCATTCACTCCTGTCTTCAATTTAGGCACAAAAAAACGCCGGAATTCCATTATGAAATAGCAAAATAAATAGTCAAGTTTTCGACATACATTTTTTTTTATCTAACACCTTAGGGTTGCACAACCAATATATTTCTTTTTTAATTCTATTTCTTGAACGTAAGAATATTTTTTTATTAAATATAATTATAATGCTTTGTCTTTCTTAGATCATATTCTTATTCCCGAATCTCTTCAATTTGAACCCATCACGTAATAAGTAATTTTTAAATAATTTTCTTATATTCCTTGAGTGCGATAAAGAAATTATTTTCTTATAAAGAGTAGCTTATAGAATGAAATATCCCCAATAGTTTGTGGTTAAATTTTATTAGGATTATAGTTAAAAAAGAGATTAGTAATACACTGATAATTATTTTATTTAGTACCGATTAAAATTCTTTTAATATTATTTTTATGATAATATAATCAATATATTATATCATCCGAATAAGTTTATGAGTTGAGAAATCGGGTTCTGTTTAAAAAAAATCTATAACATTTCTAATAACAATTCTAATACAATTTGTCAATACAATAAATTTAATAAAAATGTTGCTGGAAAAATTAAAGGCGTATGATTATATTTTATTACCCTGTTTAAATAAATAAATAACAGCTGTAAACTAAATTTCTATACAAAAATAAATAAATTTATAAAATAAATAATGGTGTTCATTTTTAATTTAATTTTGGAGTAGTTTTAATATTGTTTTCATCTTTCAAGGGGCTCTTACACGAAATATCGATATTTTTTTAATTAGCTAAAACCATCATGATCCTTAATTTATTTTTTAAAAAAATAACTACTTGCTTAATTCTTGTAGGTAATAGTAATACGAATTATTCAAACATTATGAAAAAATTAAAGAAAATGATTTCCACAATAGCATTTTCAAATAAAATTTTACTTGATCATATTTAATTAAGGAAAATATCAATTATTTAAATATCATCCTTAAACATCATTTCAACGAATGCATATATTAATTTAATAAGCTTTCTGAATTGTTTTATATTTGATGAAACGTAAAAAAGCCAATTTAGACTTTCAAGTAATTAAATTAACTAATGCATCAAATAAATTATTTATCGTTGAATTCATTTTTTTTTTTCAAGTCTTTATTTGATTGTAATATGAATATTCAGATAAAAATACTATATAGAATTAACTCTGGTCAACACGATTTAAAAAAAAAAATGTAAGAATCGTATTGGGTCTTGTTTATTATGTGTAGATTTTTGTTATTAAAAATAAGCATTTTCTCCAAAATGTTCTTCTATTTTAAGTTACATTAGTATGATTTCAGGTAAAATGATTATATTTGGAATAATTAGATATTAAAAAAACATAATAATAAACTTAAGTGTTGAATCGGCGATAGCGGAATTCCCGCTACGGAACCCGGGACTTTTCGCGGCCGGTTCAGCCCGCGCCTACTGTTCAACTCTCCGGCAGCCACTCCCGCTCGAGCTACCCTCTCTCGCCTTCTATAGTTAATATCCCAAAAAATTGTTTATAAGTTTTGATTTTATTAGATTTTAACTTCTCACATGTATCTGTGCAACTATTAATAAAATATCTTATTTTCATTCTCTATTGTTTCTTAATATTTTTTAAAAATTAGAAAAAAGATATTTACCTTTTAATATGAGATTACTAGTTTAGATATTGATATACAGAAATGCTTTGGATAAGGTGTGTATAATTAATTTGAAACAGTATTATGAATCATTTGCGTTCAACAGAAAAATTGTATAACTTATACTTCTATAATATATCTCTATTTTCTTTATTGTTTTGTTGAAGAGCAATTTGATATTAATTTATATTTGGTATCAATTAGTGTTTCGTACTAACTCATTATTTTCTGTATGTTTTAATGTTAAATATACCTCAAATACTTCAGTAGGATAATAAAAATTTTAATAGATGTAAATATTTTTTGTAATATAATTGATACTATATTTTATCATTATACCCATTTAGATAGGAATATGATCGGATTTTGCGTTTGGGAAGTTTTGTTGGCATGAAACGGCAAGTTGTCATTGAGGTAGAAATTTTTATTCCATTTATTAATTGTTGCCTAGGTAAAATTAAAATGATATGCAGACTATTTCCCACTCAGGTGTAATGCAATTTTAAAATGGCTTTTATAGATAAATGGTGTGATTTTCACATGGCTACATCCGTAACGCCGAGCCGCATGTTTGCTATTTGCATTACAAAGGGGGCATTCAATCGTTTGTAAATGATATGTTTAAAAATGGTGTGTTTTTCTATTATGCGTTGGTTTGCCTGTGAGGCAAGGGGATGCTTATACCTTTTATACATTACTGTTCATCATGAAACTGGAGTAAAATAAATGGAAAATACTGTTAAATAAAAACTTAGTAACTTTTATTTTATCGGCAGGCTTAGAATTATATTGTTTTAGCTTTCGGTGTTAATTACTGAACATCCTCCTTTATTTCTTGTTTTTTTTTTTTTTTTTTTAAACAACAGCGTACCGTCTGTTTTTCCTATAGAACCTCTTGTTTTCTTTTTCACAATAACAACGTAAATATTTTTAAAATATTCACAGCTCTTCAGTTTTCCTCCTTTGGTGAAGTTTAACAGAATTACAGTAACAAACAGTCTTTGACGGAACATCTATGACGTCGTTTATGACCACAATTAAATCTAAATTTCCCGAACTTTGTTTACGAAACTGTATTAGTTCGTAGTTGTATCAAATATATTACATTCACGTATACAATCATCAGATATCGCTGATTTACTTGAATAGTAGCACATCTGTCCAAAAATATATATATATATATTTTGTATTAAACGTTTTATAGATTGCACCGTCGACTGTGAACCCTTGTCTCACTTAATATTTTTGGAAAACGACCATTCCAAAATCAAACCAAAAGATTTTTTTTTGTTACATTTTCTCTAGTTCAAAAAAAAGCAGTGATAAAGATAAAAATGACCACAAGAAATGAATTTATTAAATATATGCATTAGTGATCAATATGATTATATTACTAATTTTATATACATATTATATATAAATATCAAAGATATTTATATATACATATATATAATATGTATATAAAATTAGTAATATAATCATATATGCATTAGTGATCAATATGATTATATTACTAATTTTATATACATATTATATATAAATAATATAAATTGCTTATTTATTTAAAAATTATATATTATTTTTTCTTTATTAGTGTGAAAATCTTCTTTTCACATGAGCCAGTAGTTTTTTTGATATGTTGTTTACATGATTCTTTTCACTATTTCAATATGTTAAAACTATAATATAATTAAGTTTAGTAGGAGCTTTTTTCATGTTGCAAGTATTCTTAGATTTTTATTCCATTCCAACAAATTTTGTATTTTATTTCATTGTTTTCATAAATGTAGTTTCATAATAGAATGTTTAAATTTATAAGATACGAACATGTGTTGATATTTTCCACTTTCATTAAAGTCCAGGTTCTAACATGACGATGCTAGAAGAATTTGTAGACGATATGACAGAAATTGTGGTCGTTTGCTGTCGTGGCAGTACTGTCGTACTATAAGGGTATACTTGATAGTCAGTAAAACAATCAGAGCGAGCGAGATAGTTAACTGCTAACATGCTCATAAAGTAAGCCTCCGTACATTATAACCACATAACAGCAACCCAATATATACCTGATAAACTTTTATTTTTCCTGATAGTTATTATCCTTGGATAGTCTTCTTCGTATTTAATCATTTATTAATAAAGTAGAAATGAAAATTAGATCATCATGGATATATGTAGTGCCATACTTTCTCACCGTTGTGATGTTACTTGCTTGACAGGTATATGTGCGTGGAAATAGGCTTTGGGTAGTAGAAATTATATTAAGAGGCTGTTTCATTTTTTTTTTTCCGTCTGAACCAACACGAGAGATTGCAAAGGAACGTATATTAAATCAATTTAACGAAGTGTAGCGAGAGAATTTGATAACTTACTCAGTCAGAAAAAAAAATACTGTTCTAAAAGGTCTCGGATTCTTTTTAAAATTATATCTGTGGGAGGGCAGGCAACGATAAAAAACAAAAACTCGGCCCACAATATTCTCCGTCAGAAATCTTTTGTTAATTAAATTTTCCCAGGATATTATGTTAGGAGGACGGGTATTGTCTGTTCTGGAAGTTTTCCGTTGGTTCTTTCAACCTTTATTTAGAGGAGTTCATTTCTCGCTTGGAAAATTTCCTCAATAGCCCGAAATAACTGTGCTTTAATTTATAAAATATTTTAGGGATTGTATAATGCCAAATTCCTTACAAAAAATATGATTATAAAGTAAAAATCTCGAACGAAACCCATCCAGCCGGAATGTGAACTGTACTAACTTAAACAATTAATAATTATGGAGTTTAAATGGGCATGGAAATTAAGAAATAAAATTAAACTAACTCTCACATATCTGAGTGTGCTAGGTAAGGGGAGTTATATCTATAAATATATTGTTCAGAAAAACGGGATTAAAAAATTATGGGTTTTTATAAAACCATTTTTTTTTAGTCTATAAAATTTAAATGAAGATAAAGTCATAGCTTAACCAATATTAAAAATAACTGTAATTAAATAAAACCTGAATATGAAAATCAACTCATCATGTTAGAATTATATGTGCAAAAACTAAATAATAACAAATAAAAAATCTTAATTTCCAATATATTTTAAATTAATGAATTAGTAACTAATGTGTGGAATTTAATATTATAGCATCATATACCAGTGGTACAGTCAAAACTATAACAACTATATCAAAACATAATAAAACAATATTCTGAAATTATAATATTAAATGTAAAACTAAAAAAAAAATAATTTAATGTTAAGACTTTATTCAAACTTGTTTAATGATTCCTAATGGTCTAGAAGTATATATAAGGATATGTGAAAGCCACACTTCCTCATTAACTGCCTAATTATGGGTCTGTTGTGATATAATTAATTGATTCTAAATTCAAGGAATATAATTACGTTTGTCTTTGAAATGTTTATCATGTCATTAACAATTGTACTTAACGCTTAATAATTAAGATATATGTCTTATGATTTAATTATTTTTTGTACTGTGATTTATTATGTAGATTGGCTTTAAGACATCTAGAAAACAAAACATTGCAGTATTTTAATATTTTAAATATTTTAGTACTCGGATCGAATCATATGGTCTTAATATATTATTTTATTCCAATATATCTACATATATAATTACTCATTACACATTGGTGTGGGATTCTTTGAAAAACAAAAAAAAAAAAAAAGATGCTCAAGGTTATAAAATCTTAATAATTTAGAAATATAAAACCCCCTAAACGTTGACGATATGATAAAGCCACACTTTTTTATTACTGTCATTACAAATTAGTGGGTTTGTTTCCGCAGCATTAAACGATCCTATATTCCTAATTTGGTCGGTATATTATCACGTCTGCCCTTGAATTGTTGATCATTATTTTAGCTTTTGTTCTGTTCGTTTTTCGTTTATAATCCTGTGTATTTAACATGCTAACAAAATATAGCAATTATTTATGTTTCATAATTTAATTTGCATTTTGAATTTTTCTGTGCTCAGATCTTATGTTTAGATTAGAGCTAAAAATCTTTAAAAAAAAAAAAAAAAATAGATCATAGAGAATTTTAATATTTTAACGATTTCAGCACATAGATTGGAGAATATACATGTATAATAAATAAGCATACATGTGTATACACGAACTTATTATATTCATTAATTAGCATGGGATTGATTTCTAAAAAGAAATAATAAAATAAAATAAAAAAAAGTCGAAACGGCGAAGTCTATTCATGAGTTTTAATACACAATAAAGCCATTGTCTTGCCCAATTTTTGCCCATTCAGGTATTATCAGGGCATTAGAGTACATCGACACGAAGACTTACTATTCAGACACAGTATATAACAATTAAAAAACATTACTAAAAAATAATAGAGAAGTTGCCAACATTAAAATATTATACTTATCCTTAAATTACGATAGAGGTTAAACATTTCCTAAAATATCTTTAAATTAAAAAATAAATTAATAAAATAAAAAACATTACATAAATAATTTAAAATTAGAATTACTAAAATGTTTCATTGATTTGTTGAATACTAAGCTGGTAAAAAAAAAAAATTGCACTCTTCTTCCCTGGTCCATCTGAATTCAGAAAAGAAGATTGCAGTAGCATAATTATAAACTATTTGTTATAATATCCTTTTAATCAAAAACTAAATGTTATAGGTAATCTGTAGAGAAAATCCTTAAAACTAACAGATAAGAATTATTTAAAGGATGTTAAAGCACAGGTATTTAAAATTCTGCCCATAAATCTGTATGCTGATGCA
Source organism: Halyomorpha halys (assembly GCF_000696795.3). NCBI lineage: Eukaryota > Metazoa > Arthropoda > Insecta > Hemiptera > Pentatomidae > Halyomorpha > Halyomorpha halys. The sequence goes on along the minus strand of NW_027111361.1, from coordinate 713,220 downwards.
GTAGTCACCTCTACTTGGTACAAGGTTTTAGCTAAGTTGGAATATCCTATAAGCTCTAATAAATATTTGTCTAAGTATCAATTATTTCCTAGATACAAACCGTTCAGTTATAAAAAACATCTCTCCGAGTCCCTTTTTAAAAAAATAAATAAAAGAAAAATCTTAATTTTAACTCAAAACCATAATAATAGGATATAGCAACATCAAAATTCCTGCTCAGAATATAAAAATAAAAATTCAAAACATTGGTTTGAACTTAAGTATACAGACTTAAGTGGTTTCGGAAACCAACTAATTTATATCAAAAAGGCTCAGAACAAAAATTAAAATATCTGGACGACTTCGGAAAACTTCAATTGGTAAGATTAATAAATTATATTTTTTGAGATTACATTGGTCTTGATTTGTTTATTTAAAATAAATTAAGGTTGAATCTTTATAAAAAAAAAAAAATAAATGTTGAATCTTGATGATTTAGAAATATGAAACCCAAAAATATTTACGATATGGAAATTCCACACTTCAGCAATGTCACTATAAACTACAGGGTTTGTTTTATTAGAATAAAACAGTTCCGAATTTCTAATTTGATCGATATATTATTTATTCATTATGTTATTTAGTTACAATAATTTGCGTAATTTAATTCTTGTATTTAATGTATACATATATATTGTAAACAAACTTTCATGTTTTATGTATCACATAATAGTTTATTAATTAGTAAAAGTTTTTTTCCAAGAAAAAACAATAAACAAATACATTCGAATGAATATAGAAACTAATGTGTTGAAACATTACAAAAATTAGTTAGATTTATTTATTGAATAAAATACCTTTCAAACGAAATTTATCTAAATTACAACTCTTGTAGAATATTTTTACTAGATTCTCACAATACATTAGATACTGTAGGAAGAAATTTGTTATGTCGTGCCCAATACGTCGCTCATTATTAAGAGATAAACATGCCATAGTATTAATATTCAATTTGGTTAGAAATTTACAAATGCTAATGTGAAAAGTGTTAAATATAATATAAATAATTTATTCCCTTGTGTGTCTATAACCAACGAAATGGACATAATTCTTTAAACAATATTGAAACTTTATGTATCTAATTGCATATTTAATAAATCTTTTTTTTTAATTCATCTAATTTAATTTCATTTAATAATACAAATAGCCCAATTTGAGAGCTTCAGCGAAACTGCACATGGCGTTTGGTCTTGCTTGAAACGTTTTTATGAGTAATTCTTTTTTATTATCATTTTTTTTTAAATATCAAGCACATTTCTCTGACTCATCCTGTATTTAAATGTTCCGAGAGGAAGAGGCTGCCCCTAGAAAAAATTATATTGGAGGAAGGGTCGGTGGAGGGGGAAAGTAGGCGTGGCCTGGCAGGCCAGCTTTTTGCAAAACTCACAATGCCCCCTTATACAAATATGGGGTCTCCTACCCTCCCCCCCCCCCAACAAATTCACCCCCTCTCCTCTTCTCTCCCCGGCTCGGAGGGAAAAAAAATCTCGCTTATCCAAACCCTCATACTATCCTTACTATATCCAAAAAATGTTATACAAAGTGTACAAAACACGTGGATGTTATCGTTTAAAAAAAGTTTGCAATGATAAATTTAACTTATTGTAAGGCCCTAGTAAACGGAGCCAAGATGACACTCCAATAGCGCCATAATGGATTCTTCTTTTGTTCCAAATGCTCTTTACAAAGTTGTGGAAAAAGCCTTTTGTTTGCCGAAATTAATTTTTAGGGGATCGAACAATGTTGGCCTGTGGTCAGTGAGGCATCTCCGTCACAAGGCCCTGCCTATTGAATAATAACCATAATTTTATAGCCCAAAATGGGTCGTATAACAGGAAAAAAAAATGTTTTTAAAAAGAGGTTTATATTCGCCTTTATTTTATTGGATAGCCGGCGACCAAATAATATAGAAATTTCATCAATAAAAAACAAATCACTTTTATTGAGACAGATGAAATTTGTAAAAATTAAAAAAAAAAAAAGTTTTTCTGTCTCACATTTATTTATTATTTCGATTTTCAAACTGATAACTCTTCATTAAAGTATGTTCGAAAGGGCAAATAAATTATGTAGTATTTTATATGTCTTCATCTAAAGATAGTGCAATAAACATGTAAATATTTTTTATTTATATCATAATCTAAAAACGAAGAAGCGAGCATATTCGGTAAATTATAAAATTATCTTTATTTTTTTCTCAGTAAAGTTTTTTAATATTTACCATTGATTTGGGGTTATTATCGCAGACAACTTCATTTCTTATTTAAGTATGTTGCAGCTTTTTGGTGTCCAGCACATATCCATAGGTGTCTAAGAATTTTAAAATAAATTATTATTACATATTATCACAAAATTAATTACAGTTTTATGCACCAAAACCTCCTTTATTTTTCTCTTTAACGAAATGAGCGTTTTATTTAAACCAAACTTATCAAGTACAAGTGAATAGGTGCTGGACATCGAAAGCTACGACATGTATAAATAAAAAAAAAAAATAATAAATGAGAGTATCTTAGGTAATAAACCTGAATAAATAATAGAAATTGTTTTTTTTAATAATCATAAGCAATGTTACTCAAATACATTACATTACAAATATTGCCACAATATAATTCTTCAAATTATTTATATTCCTTTTCCCTTTTTTTTCTCCCTTATTGCGTCTAATTTAGTCTTCTTACCAGTAAAACATTCTTAACTGCGTTTAAAATATTTAATAATGCAATACAAGTCAAAAGAGTCAGAAAAAAAAGTAAATGATAAAATTATGATGGGCTCTATTATTTATTTTATCTATGGCTAGTATTGTGAATAATAAATATTAAAATAGAAATTTTAATAAAAATAAATGCAAAGGAGCAAATTTACTTGATTAATAAAATACAAAAAGGCTGTTCCTCAAGGCTCTGCTTTCAGTCCGTTGAAGTTTCAAGTATTAAAATTAGTAATAAAAGACAATAACCGAACAGAAGAACAGTATAATAGATTTAAATTTTATTTTCTCCTTATTTCGAAAATAAGTTCAGGAGCGTTAATATTAGCTATTTGGAAACTTTAAATTCAATTCAGTGAAGATTCTGCCTAAATAATCCATCTATATAGGGCCTATATAGTATACCGTCAGTTGTGTTGTACAATATTTTAACTAATACAATAATTAGTCAAGAATAATTGTATAATTAGTGACTACTGACTTATTTTAAATATAGAAATACTTTAAATGAAAAAAAAAATAAACCATTAATAAGTTCTCAACATATTAAGAATAACACCCATTACTTAATAATATCTCGAATATAATGAAAGAACAATAAAATCAGAACTTTTTAAAAAACTTGAGTCCCTTAGTCAAAATAAAATACTGAACTTTTCTTATCTCTATAGGAAATCATAGACATCAATTACACTGGTATGTTACGTCTTGAAACCTAAACAAACAAACAATCAACTTCATAGTTTAACAAGTACCAGCTGGTTAAACCTCAGTTAACTAGCACAAGTCAAAATTTTAAAGTTAACATTCAAAGTTAGTTTTCCTATATTATAGTCATTTGTTGTAAGGCCAAGATTGTCATAGGTAATTTATAATATTTTTCCCACAAGTACCTCAAAACGTAATGCTAGATATGGTAAAATATTTTATTTATAGATAAAACATTCCAGATTATAGTTTATCTTTCTTACATTTATGCAACATCAGAATCAGAAAACGTGATGTTGATTTTTTTCTAACACATTTTAATTTGTTGAAATATATATTAAAAAATTATAATTATCTAAAAATAAAATGGTGGTGATTTCTTCCCTATTTTTAATGGATGTATTAATTACTAACTATTCCTATATTTGCTATTAACTTTAATATTTAATATTTGTAATGAAGTTTCTCTTTTTTATCTTTCTGAATACATTATAATACATAAAAAGAAATTATAACATAGATTTAATTTTAATATTTCCAAAACAATGAAAATTGTATGTATCTATACATTATATATTTTTTTATATTCTCTCCTCTTTATGTTTTTATTAATTGGGGCATATACCACGCAAAAAACATATTACATGCGTACAATGCTGCATTGGTACTGGATATTTTTTATTACAAAAGTTTTAAAGAAGATAATATATTGAAAAATATTTACAAAAAGAAAAGTAAGAATATAAAAACTAAACAAAAAGAGGCGATAGAGAAAAAAATAGTAATAATAAATAAAATATGACTGAGTACAAAGAATAAAATAAGAAATAGAATAGAATAAAAAATAACAGATGCTTTTTTAAGGGCCTTTATTATAGTAAAGAAAAAAAACTTTTAAAACTTAAAAATATAAAACACTATATCCTTTTTTAATTAATAGTAATTTATAATAAATATGTATAAAATACTAATAATATGTATAAGATAATAAGGGCCGTCCGTAGCTCAGGTGCAGGTCTATCAATCTGAGATCTACGGGTGGCGCCGGTTCGAATCCGACTTGGAGCGTAGACTTTTTTCATTGAGTAGTGGACCCACAAAATGAAAAACATAATCCCCCACCATGGTTAAAATAGGTTGATCACCTGTAAATAACACCTCCACCCTCGTATGTCAGAAATGACTGGCAGTATAGTAGGACTCTAATGGGAATCTTGGGCCGACGAAGGAGAAGAAAAAATAAGTTAAACAAAACAAGAGTAAGATTAAATAGAAGAACAAAAAAGAATTTTATTTGGCTATAGTAAAATAAAAAAAAAATAATGAAAAAAAAGTCATGCGTGGCAGAACAGATGTATGAAAAATATTATAATATAAAATTTTTTTTAAAGATAAAAATGAAATTCACAAGGAATCAAATTATTAAAAAATTCCTCAAGCTTAAATTTATTTATTGGGTTAATGATATTAATCGCTTCTATTTAAATTAAATTGCGACATTAGATTAATTAAGGAAGTAATGTTTGGAATTCATGTATTGTGAAATTTAATGGAATGGATTTGTGCGTAAATGTCTAAATTTCTCCCTTCCTAATGGTCATATAATAACTATGTATATATATTAAAGAAGAGATGATACGATAGGCATTAATTTTAGAACATTAAAAACTGTGAATGTCAAATAATGGTATTTTGACAGGATTTAGTCTATTCGTCTATCACAGGCTCTATAGACTCAATGAATTCCCCTGATACGCTTGCGGAATTGAATTACAGCCTGAAAATGTGAGTGATGAATGCATTAAAAAAAAATCAAAATATGAGAACAATTTATGATCCCGATGATTTACTGTTATGTCAAAAGAATCAAAGTTGGGCCTGGGATGACTAGAGATCTACTATTGATGTTTTTATGACCCTCCAGCTAATTTTATTGCTTTGACCTTTACTTTAGTGCCTTATTGATGCAATGGCGTTATGTGACACATGTTTCTGATTTTTATTGCTATTTTGCTCCTGATACTTCATAGCAGTGGTGATTAAAGGAAATAGTATTCTAAAAATTCATTAGTATTAGTTAAATAACAATACAAAAATATAAACTATTGCATATACTAATACAAATATTTAAATGAAATTAAATGTGATATACTAGAACTTTAATAATAATCGGTTAATATTGTAAAATAAAAATGATATATATTTATGTCAGTGTTCGATTAACGATTAATTCACTCTACTTTGTCCGAATATAATTAGTAAATGAAATTTTGAGTCACTATAACATGAAATTAAAAAAAATAAAATAAATCTGATTGTGTTATATATGAAAATTCTCACGTTTTATGATATTTTAAGTCTATAAAAAAATGTGCAGTCATTATCTTTCCCTGTTCTCTTATTTTAAAGTTCTTCTAATCTCATAAAAGTTGTCGATCAATCTTTAGAGGTAGAAGAGTCAAGATGTGCGGTTACAGTATAAACTATTGTTCAATAGTAACTTGAATCACATTTATTTTGGCGAACTGCTTAATTTGTGATTTGTAATTTAATAAATAAAAATTTATAATTAGTGATTTTATGATTGTTCTTTTTTTATTTTTCATTTTGTCTTGACCTTTATTTATTCTTAATTTTTCCCCGTCTTCTATTAGTTTATATTTGCTTTATAATTCTCTTACATCTACTTTTTATTTGTAATTGCTTCTCCTGTTCATTTTATGTTTGATACTTTAATGTATTTATTTATACTTATCACTGTACATCTTTTTTTTTTTTTAATTTACTTCATTTCAATATAATTTTTCAATATTTTTTTACAAAATTTTTTAGTCATACCTTAGTTTATTTTATTATTTCAAGTCATCTTATTTTTTTATCAAAGATTTTTAGTTATTTGTATCTTTTTAGCTCTGATAAAGCCCTACATAGTGGGGCAAAAAATTTGACTCATAATAAATAGTTTTTTGTACGATTTGAGCTACTTTTTGTCCCGCCACATCTTCCTTTTAGTGATTTGTTCTTATTTCTGGTTAAATCCTAGCAAAATATTTTCAAAAATTAACAAACTAACTTTATTTTTTTATTTCATGTCATAACCCCTATTATTGGATATTTAGCTCTCATGATTTCTCAAAATCAGACATATCTTGGAAAAATCCTAAGTCGATATAAACTATAATCCATAATTTTACTAAAATTTAGAAGAAATGTTTCAAAGAATTAGAAGATTAAATAGCTATTTTTTTATTATAGTGTATATATATTTTTACAGGAATATAAAATTCATAAAATAGAAATAAAGTCATTTTTAGTAAAAAAGCTCATCTTTCCTGCCCCAAGTTGGACAACAGGATGTTAAACTATATAAAATTATAAAGTATTTTTCTATTAGTTCCTTTGGTCCTTGGGAAAGCCTTCATTAAAATAATGTTACTACTAAAATTAATAGTGTTACCTCAAATCATAATAGAAAGAAAATATTTAGCAAATTAAAAGTAACGTAAATGAATTATAATAAAAAAAAAAAAATGTTAAAAAAGAATATATTTTATTAAGATATTGCATGAAACTAGAGACAATTATGAGCAAAAGAATAACTGTATTACTTGAGCATAAGTTTAGAATAAAAAAAAAATTATGAGAAGATATTTATAAAAATATATTTTTTTAAATATAGAAATGAAATATATACACAAAGTGAAAAAAAGAAGAAGAAACAAAAGAGTAAGTACACATAAAATTACAGTTATATTGGATGATAAAAATTTAATCATAATGATAACATAGAACAATTAATAAAACATATATACTTAGAATTACATTAATAATGTATTTGTTTTAATTGTATTGTTGATTAAACCGGTATTTAATTCGTGTATGAATGTTTAAGTATTTATAATAAAGGTTTTTAGACGTGGAATATCTAAAGAAAGCTACTAAACATTTTTATACGAATGATTTTTATTTTTTTAAAATATAATTAACTAGTTTGACTAGAAAATAAATCATGAATAAAATAATAAATAAATAAATCATGACAGCATGGACCATCGTTTTTTAAATTAAAAAAAAATCAAATTAATTAAGTATTATATTAATTAGATCGTAAAACTTTAAGATAGGCATCCCCCCACACCTTTGAAAAGCTCTTCTTCCATCTTCTATTGAAATGGCAAGTAGTGGGAATGTGAATAACGTTTGGACCAAATTAAGTAAATTGAGATAGGGATTGAGTTCAATGAATTTCGTTTATTGACGTTATTTAACTTTATATTTCATATCCATGAATAATTCAAAATTATTGCCATCATAAAATATATTTATGAGTTCCCCAACAGCACTTGAGAACTGCGGTTAATTTAGAAAAGTTTATTAGGTTAATTACCATGGTGAAGGTGAATAATTAACCTGCAAATGGTTGATGGGTCTTCAAAAAAGGGGGAGCTCTGATTTTCACATCATATATATACCGAAAATATAAATATATCTTTTCATCAGGTCAATGAAATATTTCGTTTATTTTTAAAATAAATTAATTTTTTTATAAAGAAACACATTGGAGGTGTTGATGGTAAAATAAAAAAAATATTCTTTTATATATATAAAAAATAAGTTTTGATATGTTTTCTAATTTTTATTTACAAAAATACAAATTTCTGTTTATCCCTCTTTTTCAGAGACATGTATGTATGAACACAAGTATGACAATTTTCTTTGAATGCTCTAATCTTCAAATATAATTCCAATCTTCTAATATTTTAAAAATAAACGACAATAGATAGTTTTCAGTTAGGTGTTAATTAGAGTCAACATCTAACAGGTGCTACCAGTTTTGTGATAGGAAACTCATGTTTTTATATGAAATATAGCATTAAATTTATTTTAACAGAGGTCCATGAAAACCTTCTTAGATTTTTTAAAACAAGGTATAATTTACAGCTTTGTTCTAATAATCTTATACTTTTTAACTTACATATATATTAATAATAAAGTAAAATCTTATTTTTTAAAAAAACCAATTAATTAGTAAAGTGAAAACATTTTATTTATTTATTTTTATTTTTTGGAAAGTATTATTTTGTATTTTACTCTCTGGTTTTCAAGAAGGACGTAATCGGTTATCTGAATTGGTTTATTTTTAAATTTCATTAATTGAAATCAATGGGCTTATTTACTCCTTAAAATATTATTAATGTTGTTTAAGAAAAATTGATTGCATTATTTATTATAACTCTGATTATGTTTTCATTTTATTTTTTGTTTAATAGTATTTTTACCGAATCATCTAAAATAAGTTATGATTGGTACAATTCATAATATATTACGTATTCACTTTTTTATGTATAAATATATGCCATAGGTCTTCAGGATCAGTTAATAATACAACTATATGGGACGTTTCGCAACTTTATTGTTTGTATAGTCATGCAAATTGTCTATTATAGTGTATTATACATTCTTGTGATACAACTACTAACTATGCAAACAATAAAGTTGCAAAACATCGCCTCAATATAGTTGTATTATTGACTAATCCTGAAGATTTACACCAAACCTATCTTTAACTGTCAAGAAAAAATATATCAATATA
>NW_027111361.1:693082-704117 GCF_000696795.3 Halyomorpha halys | reverse complement strand
ATTTATATATTATTATTGGTCAAGGCTATAAGAAACTACTAAGCATTTAGTGATAATTATTTAACAGGGATAACAAACAAAATTATTTACTTCAATAATGAGTTCTTCAGGAACATTTTCTTAACATAACTCACATTTGGAATTAGAGACTTGGATTCCCATTGCTTAACCAGGGAAGGTTGCATCGTAAAAATAGTGAAAATGTTTTCTATTTGGGTATTTTTTTCGCCTGGGGATGAAATATTAAAATGTTCCGGTTTGGGAGTTGTTTTAGGGGGAGAGGGTGGGTTAGACGTGGCGGCCATATTCTTTTACAAAATGATCTCTCTCTTGCGTATTGATTTATCTTCCTCACGCCGTCCCTCGCGTGGAAAACTGTTCACTTAGACGTCAAGTACATTTCACTAATTTCCCAACGCTCTTTCTGAACTACTGTTAATAGATGATCGAGTAGTAGGTTATTGCTGTTTCACGTAGCACCAAATTATTATAATAGACAACATTGAATAGAAAAGTTTACCGTGTAAATATATAAAAAGAAAAAAAATTAAAATTCTTATTTTCTTTGTTGCAATTATTTCGTATTACTAATAATTTAAGTAATGATTTTTTATAATTAACTTTCGTAATACTTTATTCAGGAAGTAAAATAATATCTAGCAAGTATATTTCTACCCAAACCAAGTGTATATCTTAGAAGAATAACTCTGAAAAAATAATTATGTTAAAAAAAAAAATCAGCTAGTATTCATGTTAAGTATCTACACTCTTTATTATATCAACAGTCCAACGTTTCGGACTCTTCGGCCTCAAGGACAATCTTAAATATAAATTTACACCACACATCCAAATTTAAAAATGTTTTGTAGACTATTCTGCCCAAGTCATTAATAAAAAGTCAAATTACCCTATTTTGTCACAATTTCATTAATTTTTAAACCTTTAATTTCAGATCAACTATCATATTAATGTCACATATAGTGTAACTTGATCTGAAATTAAAAGTTAAACATTAATGGAATGTGGCGTATTGGCTGAATAGCCTGAAAAATATTTTTAAAGTTGGATGTGAGGTGTAAATTTTTATTTAAGATAGTCCTCGAAGATGGCCGAGTTGGCCAAAACGTAGAAGTGTTGAGACTTAACATGGATACCATTTGATTTATTTAAAAAATAAATACCAGTCTACAAGAAATTGAAAAGATTATATATAAAATATTTTTATTGTTTAATACACATTTCTATGTGATGTTAATTTTCTATATAGAGTGATTCAGGAGTAAATTTCTGTATTTCAAGGAGGAATATTTTAGAAGAAATGTAGTTCACCGCCACAAATCTCGCCATTACATCTTAATTTGATCTTGAGCTTTGATTTTTTTAAAGGGTCCTTAAAGGAAACCACGTTTCACCCTCACGAAATCCAAATTACTCTTCTAAACTGAGCTTCAATTTTCTTAATCTACTACCAATTTCTTGTAAGATAACAACCGTTCATCAGAAAAATAATGCTTCGGTAGTTAGTTATAGTAGCCAAAGAAAAGTAAAGAGACAAAAAATGAATAAATACTATGTAGAATCTAACGGAATGAATTTATGAGGTAAGATCTTGGATATTTTAAAAAAGGTGCTTTATTTCATCAGCTTTCGAAAGGGACACTCACAAAACCTAGTCTTGCAAAATTGTCTGTGATAGTGCGAATCTTTACAAAACATACTAGCTCATAAACGATAAGTCGTAAGAAACTAAATTAAATATTTAAGGTAGATGTATACCTGTGATATGACCTATATAAAGTGCCACTTTGTAGAATCAATTTTTTAATTTTCATAAATGCCGAATTTGCAAAAAAAAAATCTTCCTGTAAATTACCTTTAATTTTTCTTATTCGAAAAAAAATAAATAGTGCTCATTCAATGTATAAATACAAAATATAAAAGGATTTTATGAATAACTAAAGGAAAAACAAAGATAAATCCGATTCGAACGGAAAATGCCGAGACCGCACGATCTTTCCCGATTGCATGAATGCTTCATAACCTTTTGTTAAACTGTTGTATTATTGGCAAGAAGAAAATTATAAAAGTTATAAAAATTTTGTTGTATATTTCTAAATAATTGACCGTATAATTTCAAATTTTGAAGAAGATGGTCTGGGTTGCGGACAAAAGAGAAACAAAAATAGTTAACATCTATTTATTTTCCAACGTTTTGCCCCACTTTCTAGATTTTTGTTTATCTTTTGATCGCAACCCATCTTCTTCAAATTAAAAATTTTTTGTTCTGATTTTTCGTCTTCTTAGGTCTTTAGATTTTTTTTTTCTCGAAAATCACAAAAATAGTGATAACTTCAACAGGAGCTCACTGACCTACACAAAATTTGGATACGTAAGAAGAATAGTAAGTGAAAGTTTTATCATGCGCGCACTACATCAATTTTTTTCTTTTGTAACGCTATAAAAATTTTCCCCCTCAAACATTTGTCTTAAGCTGCACAGTTTTATTCGTTTCAAATAGAATTTAATGTCTGTCCAACAATTTTACAACGGTTAAGATGGTTATGACAACATAATAATTAGAAAGCTAATGCAAATAAAATATTTAAACTGATGACGCTTTACTAAGATCGCCAAACGAAACGATATTTTACTTCAAGTTGGTTCCTAAAGGAAATTCATCGTGGATTACGGAGCAAAGAACGACATTTTTGAAATTATTCCTTTTTTAATTAAAATTGTTTCTGGAACACCCTCTAGATATTTTATTTCTCTACCACAGGCTTTTATATATACTATTTAAAAATAATAACAATAAAAAAAATTTATTTACATCTAAAAACAGATTGAATTGAATTCTGGGTCAAGTAGGGATCATATATATTTGGGCATTATTATTATTTATTTAAATACTTATAACGCTACAGTATGCTAATAACAAATTATTAATGCTGTATTTGATTTATTTTAGATAAGTCATGGGAATAAGGTTTAATTAAATTTATTAGAACGTTTATTGACATGTAAACATATTTCACATGATCATTGAGAGATATTTTAACAAGTTATTGGAACATTTTAATTTTATTCTGAACTTAGTCTGTTATAAAAAGCACATATAATAGATTACTCTTTACTCCATCATAAGTAGACTTCATAAAATAGAAATATCGGAAAAATTGAATTCATTTGGTATGAAAAAAAATCAAAAGAGTAGAAAAACCTTGTTGACGTCTCACTGCAGCAGCATCTAGAAGTGAGTTGCTCTAACCCGCTTGAGAATAGCCCATACTGTGCTTTCACCTATTAAAAAGATTGTCATCTTCAATATGCGAATGTTGTCACTATAATCTCACGGTTTAACATATGTTTGATGAATTCCCTCACTATTTACTAAAAATAAGATAGGACTGTCCCAAAATTTATCTGAACGATAAGGAAATTAAAATCTCACTGAGGGAAATTTTTTTTTTTTTAATTCATCTCAGATACACCAATTTTGAGAAATACCACTGATACAATAAAGTAACGATATGATTCAATTAATATTTTAATACTGCATACTAGAAAAGATTTCTCAAAAATATTTATTAATCTTCGAATTTTTTCTCTTATAAAGAAAGTTCAAAATATTTTCACGTTTAATGTTTGTTAATTTTTTTTTCAGAAGAGGCGAGTCAATATTTATAACCTGTGCCCAGGATTGATAGAAATCCTCCAGGACAGACAGGGACATTCTAATCCTCTTCGTCTGGCGACCATATGGTGTAGCAGCGACACAGCTTTGACACATAGCGCAAGGTCGCTAGATGGATTAAAGGATTGCCCAGTTTGGACCCAACATTATCTTCCAGCTTTATCTTCTATGCTTGTATGAGTTGGTATATATAAAACATGTATTATTACTTTAACTTAAAGTTTTTTTAATGATTTTCTAACTCTGAACGGAAAGAAAACTTGGAAAGAATACTATCAGAGCTGCGGGTTAATCCTTTCCCAAAATGAAGGGATACAATAATATTGATAAATCATAAATCAAATAATTTTTTTAAATTGTAAAATTGCTTAACTAAAAATTATTTCTTTCATTAAACATAGATAGATATAGATCTATGTTTATTGGCTTATAATACAATGTAGCTATGGAGTCTGGTCATATCAGTGTTAGTAGGTGTACTTTTTTTTTATTGTTTGAATTGGCAAATTATATAACAAATAGAATACAAATAAATAAATAAGTACTAAATTATAAAACTAAAAAAAAAATTGAAAATTACATGTTTATAAAAGAACATAATCCAAAAAATATCTGATATTTTATATTTAGAAATATGTATAGAAAATAATATAAAACTGTGGAAAGTTCCTATTTTTTTTTTAAATAACAATATCGGGATTACAGTGGTAAAGTAGTCGTAACCCATTCTTGATAAAAAAAAAAAAGGACTTACCAACAGACAAGCTGAATTTTTATGCTTTAATTTAAAATTTTGAATTCAATATAAAATTCTAACGAAAATAAGCCCTAATGCTGTCATAATGCTTCAAATTTTAAAATTAAAAAAACAAAAATAATTAACATTAACATGAAAATATTTATGATTTTATTAAATACACTGATTAGGCATTTTGATCGCTTTAGGACTTTATTTTTCTCTTTCTCACAGTTCAAATGAGACGTCTCGTTGAAATTCATGATTGTAGTCTTATTTGAGGAGATTGTTTTTTATTATTTTTTTTGTAATTATTTTTTCAGTCATGATAGATATAAATGTTTAAATTAATATATTTTATCATATTTTCTCATATGATATCATGTCACAATATCTTATAGTGGAACATTCAATTTGCTTATATAAATGAATTATATATATTTGTTTTTAAATTGAAATCTTGCATCTAATATATTCACCCGCGTCGTACCATTTTTTAACGACATAATATCTTTCACACCGGAAAAGGTGATTTTACTTTATTTTAATTTGAATAACAAAAAATGTAAAAGAGAAAATCCTTTGAAACAGTAATCCCAAGTTCATGGTTAAATAATTCTCGAAAGTGTATAAGCGTAATATATGCAATCAGAAACGATTAAAAAAACAACGAATTCAACACACAAAGTAAAAGTTTTAGCATCCTGTATCCGAGGTGACGTCTCTTCCCTAGGCACGATGAAACATTTTTCACTTTTTTTTTTTTTTTTTTCCAACGGACCGCCATGAGCCTAATTACAAATTCAAATTTTCTCTCAGTTTTCCCCTACCAGCCTCGGGAGTCCCTAAAATATTGGATTTTCCTAAGGGTTGTTCTCACAAAGATTGCTTATGTACATATATATGAGATTTTTTTCCCCCCAATGGCCAATGACAATATATTGTACTCATTAAAATGTAAAATAAATTAATAAATTCCAAATAGATCTTAACAAATGCATGAGCTGAAGGAATATATTTTAATACATAATTTATATAATTTTTAACGATTTGTAATTGAAGTAATAAAATAAAGTCAAGTGATTTTTTTTTAATTCTTTCATTTTATAATTTTGAATTTTTCAAAATATTTTTTGTGATCCCTCTTATTTAATTAATTTCGTTTTTTATCATCATACATCATTTGTACGCAAAAAATCTGTTTTATAAACGCATATAAAATATATAATTTAAATAATAAATAATAACTTTTTATTATTTCTATATTACTAGATCGGCCTGGTGGGCCTTACATAATTATATTAACATTTTGCTGTAAACTTGCTTGGGTAAAAACACCTCTATGTATAATAAAGGTCAATTATAAAGATAAAATAAATAATAATAATAATAATAGTTATGTGACTAAAGAATGAAAGTGAAAATATCGAACAAAACAAATGATATTTGTTAGATTAAAAAAGAAGTAATCGATTAATAATGAAAAAAATAATTTAAGAAAAAAGAGAAAAAAAACAAAATTAGTGAGCGGTTCAGTGGGACTGTGCTACTAACTCCAGCTTCCAACCCTGGTGGGTTGGAATCCGGTTGGGGCAGATAATTATTTATTCAGTTACTCTAGCAGTGAGTCAACCATGTGGGTTCGGGGAGCTCTGCGTGCCACCTAGCCTCTATAAAGTATACCCTTAATTTGAGAAAAATTTGACCCTCGATGGGTTGTTAGATTTTCATTTTTGTATAAAGATAAAAAAAATAGTCCACTAAATTGTGATTGCATTAAATATAAAATTTTCTTATTGTGTAATAACATTGTACGAATATACCGTAGTTAAGCCCCTAAAATGAATTTGGAAGTTGTCTTTTACTTACTTAAACTTACGTCTCCTCCGATTCCACGACAAGTTGATCATTCCGACACGATCTGACCCCGAGCAATGAACTATAGAACTGTCCAAAAGAGGCTGCTCTTAGATAAGCTTAGGTGAAAAGACCTCTCCAGATGAAGGGCGCTATCAGATCTCGTTCCAGGCTTCCTGGACAAAGACTTAGCAGATATGTCATGTCTGGAGAATGAGTTGACATCGTGTTATGGCTGAGTCTAAAACTCGAAACGGATCCTTACAAAGTTCAGTTTCTCTTCTGTGTCTGCTTAATCATTAAAACGATGTTTATATTCTCTTCGTATTACCTTCTTTACGAATTTTAGCAGTTTGACGCCGAAAAAAATAAGGCATGGTATGATCTATTATTTACAAAATAAATACAACCGTACCTATATTTAGAAACGATATAAGTAGAGATTACCTATAGTGGTAATAAGACTAATTATTTTTTTGGTCCGCTAGACCAGAACTACGATGAAGGAGATATTCTAGGTTTTAAAAAGAGAAAAAAAATTAAAATAAAGACTGTTTCACGCGCTATTTGGATGTGTTCTACAAAAATGAAGTTTGCAAAAATATTAAGTATATTATAAGTTATAAAAATTGAAATTAAAAAAATGTTGAAATAAATTATAGTTCCTTACTAGAGTGACTAGCGGCCATAGCTTACAAATGTATAGCTGATGAATCTCATAAAACCCGAAAACTGTCCATATACCATGATATGGAATTAAAATGTTTTAGATTTAGATGGCACCATTCAGTATCTACAGAGATCAAGATTGAAAAATGTCTTGGCTGAGACAAAAACCTGGATGAATAGAGAGAATAAATCGAGGTAAAAATTAACTACAAATATTACAATTGTAAATATATGAACAGTGGTAAAGCAGACTGATTTCTGCTTTCAAATGATCTGGAATGCATGCGATACATACTTAACAATAGAGCACTGTAATATAAATAATTATGTAATACTCTACTGTCATACTCTACGTTTGGTTCAAGATTAGAGCAAACCTCTTCCTGGTTATAAACTCCTCTTCACGTGATGAATTCTTCAGTCTTGTAAAATGCTGCATCTGATTCTTACTTCGACTGTCGAAAACAATGTGTGTATGTGAATGTATATATATATATATATATATATATATAAAACATTGATGGTAGGTCACCGATATCGATATTACAGATACTCCTGTCTAACAATACCGACATTAAAATACATAATCCTTATCAAAATTGATTTATTATTTTATAATTATGTTGAGCTTGGAACCGAAATATTCCGGTTAATCAACACAATTATAAATACAATTAAATTGGAACTAGGAACTAACGATAACATGTGATATAATTAATTCGTTTTCATTTTAATCTTTAATCCTCTAGCAGTGATCACATTGATTTTTACTGTTTGGATATTTTTCTATACTCTATTTTGATGACATATATAAAACTACTTCTTTGAATTGGTTTAGCTAAACATATTATAAAATTTAATTTCAGTGAGTACATTATTTGAAATTGATTTTTCTTTGCAAAAATTTAGTAGTAAAAATTACAATTAGTCATAAATAAATAAGTGTGAATTTAGATATTTGAGAGATTCTTCATTATTTATTTTTTATTCAATTTCAAGAGTAGGTATAAAGTTTTTATATCCTGTTTGAATTTTATAGTTGAACTGTAGAAAAATTTATTTTGTTGATTTTATTGCTTCAATTTATATATTTTTGGTTTACTACCATTTTTATGTGAAAAATATATACTTACTTGTCCTAACTAAATAATATAACTCGTATAGTTTATTCATTTTTAATTTATATTTTAATAATCATTTATAGTACAAAAAACACAACTAAGATTACTAAATTAAATCTTAGAAATCCATACAATGGTAAGAATTAGCAAAATTATTTATTATATTACTTAAAATTCAAAAAATTTTAATGTGAGATTAAAACAAAAAAAATAAGCCAAAGGGTAAATATTATTCACTCTTAAAATTATAACATTTCTTACACGTGGTCATAGGCAACGAAAGAATTAATAGGTAATGAATTTCAATTAACGCCACAATTAGAGAATTAACAAGTATAATAATGAAGTTTGGACGTACATGGAAATGTAAATAAAAATATAACCTGTATTCTATTTAAACTAACAATTTTTTTTTATTTGCACAATACTTTTTGAGTATCATCTCATCTCTCAAATACCTAAGCAACAATTTTTTTCCCTGAACAATCACACCTTATTTCAAGGTCCATTCGATGCTTCGTGTGCTGGAATAATATCACTGATGTGCCATTTAATAATTTTCAGATTATGTATATGATAAATAATTCCTTTTACAGTTAGGTTCAATAATATTTCGCTTTCGAATAAAATTTGAAAACTTTGATTTTTTACATCAAAGGATAAACAGTCTGTCAATTTCTTAATTATTATATCTTGGAATCAAGGCAGCCCTGTCTATATATGAGTAATACAGGATAATATTTTTTTTTTCAGATTTTGATAAAATCTAGTTAAAAAGCTTATTTAATGGGTTTTCACGTGTGGTTGATATTAATTTAATACCTGAAATATCCTTTAGAAAAACAAGCATTATAACTAGGTTTAGTATCAAATATAAAAGAGGTTGAGATTTTATTTATTTTTTTACAAACAATTTGAACGTGAGATTGTTTTGTCCCTGAACTGATCATAACAAATTCTTCATCTGGTAAATATTTTTTTTTTGTATGAATAAAAGATTTTTTTATTGATAGATATTACAATCTGCCCCACCGTTGTGGGCAATAGGTAATAGTGATGAATGATCACATTTATATTTAAAAAAAAATTAGAATGAAAAATAAATAAATAAAATCTCTCTTAAAATATATACAAACAGAAGGATAAAGAAAATGAACATAATCAAACTATGTGCATGAAAAAATAAATAAATTAAATAATCTCTAGTCACATTTACACTTTTATTATAGTAAATAATTAAAATCGGCTTTGAATATTCGAGATACTGCAGCATGTTTCCGTATTTTATTCTTCGGTTTCAAAGGTTTTTCAAATAGAATATAAAAGAATATATAGTTAAGATTAGTCCGGATAATCTACGGTCCGGTTAAATGGAGTAAGGATAATCAACATAAATTAGACTCACTAATCCATTCAGGCTAGATCTGCTAGGACCAACGGTCTTCTAGGAATTGCGGGCTTAGTAGGGGTGGGTAGTTCGCGGCGCTCAATGCTAGACAAAAAGCAATACATAAATTAGTCCAAAACAATACATAAAATGTATTCGCTTCTTTTTAAAATATTTTATTATATACATATTTACCTTAAAGTGGGGTGATCATTGTAGAGTTTTTCATTATTTTTTTTCCTAAACCCAATATACGTTTGCACTATTGTATTGAGTTACTTTGGTACACACTTCATTGTCTATTGGTACCATCATAACCCATTCTTTTCTCTCCTTAGAGGTTCTAGAAGGTTTCAGGATTTTAAAAAAAGCCCTAATTTTTTTTTCAAAAATTCAGCCTAATTTAAAAAATGTTGCTGTTTAGATTTCTCGATTTAAAAAAAATATTTTTTAATAACTTTCGTAGAATAAATTGTCTGAGCCTTTAAAGAAAACAATAATATAATACAATAGAGCGCATAAAAAATTTTCTAGGTTAAAAAAATATTTATCATTCAATGTGGGCGGTAAGCCAAACATATGGGGCCACCCCATGAAAATCTCACAGTAGATGTCAATGTCTTACTTCAACAGATTCTTCTCTTAAATGCTGAAGTCTCTTTTGTTCGATATAATTCCTGTAGGAACATTTTACTTTTTTTCTTCTGGTAGACAAGAGGTATTTCGTTACAATACTGTTCGGTGAAAATTGTTAAAACGTGGTCAGTTTGAGTAAACAAGTTTGTATCATTATCCCTCCTAGGATGTAAATGGTATACAAGTGATACATACATACATATATACAATTAATGTAAAATAATGGAATAACATTTTCTGGAATCTATAATTTGGATCCAATTTAGGATAATATTATTAACTACAAAAAATTACTCGGATGAACTTTACACAACCCACGAGGACTCGGCAACAGACGTTTGGAAGATGTTGAATGTGCTATTATGAGGTTATGAAAAAAAATTCCCAAACGATCGGGAAGAAAAAAATTAGGTAAACTGTCGGTACTGCTACAGTAACCTTTAAGAGAGCTCGTGAAACCTCTATGACTTGTCCGGCCCTTTTTCCAAGACTGCCAGAACGTTTTAAACCTCAAAAACGACGTTTTACCATAGTCACCCCAACTCTACCATAGACACCCCACTTTACGATATATACTCGTATATAAATTAAGAAATAAAATCCGTAATCAAGTTTTAATTGTCTTTAATAATATTACTGTTGAGGAGTTCTTTAGATAAAAATCTGCACCTAAGAAGAACTTTCTCCTTTCCAAACCTGTGCTGGTATTGTAAATAAAAAACAAAAACAAAAAAAACAGAATTCTTAATAAGAGAAATATTAAATTATATGAAACTTCTTTATTGGCTTTTATTGGAAACTTCTTCACACTTTATTTTCTAAAAGAGAGAAAAAAAAATCTGAATACATAAAAATATATCTTATAAATGTAGGGAAAAAAAACAAATGCAAGAAAAAACTTAAGGCTGATCATGATAAAAGAATAAATATATATA
>NW_027111361.1:690848-693032 GCF_000696795.3 Halyomorpha halys | reverse complement strand
ATGAAAGAAGAAAAAAAAATTAATGTATAATTTCAAGTCTCTTCTGTCAAAGGTAAGGGTATTTACCTTTGACAGAAGAGACTTTAAATTAATCGTTTGGGAATTTTTTTCGTAACTTTATAATAGCACAACATTTCAACACTATCTTCAGAACTTCAGTTGCGCTGTGTACTGTTCATCCGAGTAATTTTTTGTAGTTAATAATATTATTCTGAAGTGGATCCCAATTATAGATTCCAGAAAATGTTATTCCATTATTTTACAGTAATCATATATATGTATGTATGTACCAACTGTATACCATTTATATCCTAGCGGTGATAATGATACAATCTTGTTTACTGAAACTTACCATATTTTCACAATTTTCACCGGAGAGTATTGTAATGAAATACCTCTTGTCTACTAGAAGAAAAAAAGGAAAATGTCCCTACAGGAATTATATTGAAAAAAAGAGACTTCAACATTTAAGAGAAGAGTCTGTTGAAGTAAGAAAAAAAAATAAACTTGTTTTTCGGGATATTAACATTTACTGTAAGATTTTTATGGGTGGCCCCATATTTTTGGGTTACCGGCCATATTGAAGAAAAAAATTAATGTATAATTTCAACTCTCTTCTGTCAAAAGTAAATAAGGATAAGATAATAAGGATTAGCACTTTTCTTCCAAAGCTTGAAAGTAGTGTATAAGTTGTTGGCCTGACGTAAGTAGTCTGAGTTCCGGAACATATAATTTCAGTTCAGTAGAAAATGATTAAGAAATTAAAATAAAAACTGTACAGTTACAACCCTTGAAGGGTCAGGGGTTCAATACTTGGTACTGTTACTAGACCAACGGTTGTGCAAGGAGGTGATTTGGTCAGAATCACGCTAGACCATCAGATTTTTACCCAATTTAAGAGGTTGGAACCCAGAAGCCACAGGAGTTGACTCACGCCTACAGTGTAACAGAAGACATTTTTCTTCCCGGCCGGATTCGAACTCGTGTCCTTTGAGATAGTAGCCACGCGCCTTACCCCGGGGGCTACCAGTGCTCACAGTAAATGATACGAGAAGAAAAAAAAATACCAGGGAGGAAACGGAGTTACTGCTAGCACTGTTGATGCAAGACTACTGACTCTCGTTTATTATTAGAGATATAAACAAAGAAGTGAGTAAATAAACAAAGTCCGCCCGGCCTGCTGATGCTTACTTCTCTATCTTACTGTTTTATATTTAGGTTTAAAATACGAGAAATAAATATATCGGCTTTTACAATAACATTAAAATTTGGTAAGGCATCTACTACCTATATAATAAAAAAATAAATCCAAAACTTATAAACCTACTAACAATTATAAACGATGTTACCCTCGTTCAAGCCCAACAGGATTTCAGATTGTATTGTAATGATTTTGAAATTTAATCTCCAATAAAATAGAGGGTAAGAGAAATCTATACTTATCCATTATAGCATATACTAACTATCGAGATTTAGTTAAGTATAATTTAGGGTATGATCTGGATTCTCTAATTTATTCAGTATATATCTGATCCAATTACGTTAGGTAGTGCCTGGAAACGAATCCTATGCTTCCGAGATTATTACTTAATTTTATTGCTGAGTTGTTAATTATTGAATAGTAAATAAATCGAGTTATTTTTAATTATTGCGTCTTTATCAATTGGTATAGTCCTTATAGGTTTTTTTTGTGTGATATTCATAATTTCACTATATTTGAAGGTATTCTATATTTATATTTTGAAACCTGTGAAAGTCCTTTTTCAATTGTTTTTATATTTTCTTTTTAATTAACACTTTGAGTACTACATTATCACGAATTAAATAAATTCTTTCTAAAAATAGTTAAATAACGCGTTGATTTAAATAATTAAATTAATATTTATATCTAACCAAATTTCAGTATTTACTGCTAAGTTTTATTTTTATTTATCTTATTGAAGATAGACAGTCTTTTTAAATAAATTACTAATGAACTATTAGTTATATAATTTTCAGTTTTGATATTAGTGTGCGCATGCGCTAGTTAGCAAATGAACATATGCTACTTCGTGTCCCACAATAGACTATTTTTTCAGTGAACTAAAATAAAAAACAGTAGTGAAAAACAGTGTCAGTGTAATAATAAGTGATACTGCTCACATGAGAGCTAAAATATAGGTGAGTTGTCGCTTATTTATAAAA
>NW_027111361.1:682991-686343 GCF_000696795.3 Halyomorpha halys | reverse complement strand
TATTAATACTATTCATTCATAGCAGTATTTTAATGTGATACATAACGAATTATTTTTTTAATATAGTCTCTCAAAGTGATTAGTATTATAAAGGTTATAGGTAACGAAATACATTAAATCATGCACAATTTTTAAAGCTTACATGAAAATCTTTTTGTTCAATAATACGCGAAAAACCCATAGGATTTTCTTATTCATTTAAAAAAGAATTATGATGAGGAAATTCTACCTTAATTGGTACCATATATCCCATCGTATAACCCCCTCTCACCATTGCTTTTTTTTTTTTTTTTTGTATTTTTCTCCACACACCCTGTTTTCTCCAATCGTATTTTTTTCCTTTCACGAAATATAGAAATTAATTTTCCTCATTAATTTACCAAAGTATTTCATTATCGAATATTATAGCTAAGATTATTATATTTGTTGTCATAAATTATTGTAGCAAAAGCTGTTGCAGTACTTTATATAATAAAACATACCTAGGAATTTGTGATTATTTATGATTTTGTGCAATATGCACAGATACATATCGCACAAACTTTCAAAGAGCATTAAATAAATGATTGAGAAATGTTGAAAGTTTAATATTATATTTCCCATGCGAAAGTAAGTAAGCCTGAACCATAAACCTTTAAAAAAAGTATACATTTTTTTTGGAAACATTAGCTATATCCGTAATGGGGGAAAAAAAGAATGACGGTATAGTTATATCGAATATTTTTACCGTAGAGAAATTTAATCGAAATACAAAATGCATATAACGCTGAAAATGCAAAAATTGAATTTGCTGCTTATTATGCTATGCTACCATTTGGTTGCGTCCTTATCAGAGCCAAAAGTTTTCTTATCTGCAAACAATGCACAGGCTTCGAGGATGTTTAGCGGGACATTTTAAAATTCCGAATTCTCGAAAATAAAAGTAAGTATTTAAGTTTATAAATATTCCTGAAATTCAGTAAGAATACAAATTATAATAATTATTTTTTAAACAAAATCAAATTAACTAGACTTTTAAAAAAAATGAAGAAATCGCTTGCGATAATGGATGAGTTCATACACATTTTAAGTCTCGACTAATAGTAAACTAATCGATATCCATTCCTCTATCTAAAGAAAAACGAACTGGATTTAATTTAAATGTGACGATTTTATTCATAATGTATTTTATTTAAATAAATTACATTAAAAACCAGAACCTTCTAAACCACTTTTCGAAGAAGTGCACATTTCATTTTGGAATCATTCAACATAAAAACCTTAATAAATACTGGTTTAAGTGAGAAATTCAATATCTAAAATACAAAGAACTTAATAATGGATTAAAATCGTTCAATGATTTACTACAATATGACTTCAAAACAAAAAATCATAAAAATACGTTTCAAGAATATCTCACAGAGTACGATTTGAACAAGAAAGGTAAATATGTCGGGAAAAAATTCGATTAATTTAGGTGTCCAGTTTTCGAAAAAAAAAGAAAGAAAGAAAAAGAAAATACTATTTTTAGATGATGAATATATTTTACCAAAAAGATGAAATCAATAATGAATAAAAATATTTATATTATTGAATAAATACAGGATTAGTTATATTATTTTGAATTATTAATGACTATAAATGAGTTATATTTCAACATACGAAGAACATTTGTGTAACAGATGTAGGAACATAATGACAGACTACCCTCTGTATATACTTTGCTTACAGAGATATTTTGGAAATAATCTGCCTGTAATGTAGAAACAGTGTAACATTGGGAGGGGGGGGGGAGAGACCGATTCCAACTAGTACGGGTTCCCGTCACGGTTGAGGAGCTCACTGATCGCAGAATCCAGTTCCGCCACGTCGCCGAAGCACAATGCTGCAGATTGCCGCTCTGTCAGATTTTGGAAGACCTCTCCCTCTGTCCAATGTCCTTAACTGGTTGTCCCGCCCAAGTGATTTATCATAAGATGGACACGCAGCGATGTTCCTTCCATTCAGGGTAACAGGAAAGAGGGGTAACAAAGAGTGGGCGCTGGCGAGGGGAGGAATAGTTTTCCACTGGTCAAGAATACTTTATTCAGATGGTGATAAATCATAGAAATAATGTATAAGAGAATTTCGAATTAAAATTGTGGAAACAATTCAACCATTTTTCACTTCTTTGAATCCTAAAATTAATAGACATTAAAATTAATATAAACTATACCTAGCTCATGTTATATAGTTTATATTTCATTCTGAATAATCAAAAGAGTATAAAAATACGTTTAAAGAATACAGGTCGGGAAAAATACAATTAATTGGGCAGTCTAGTTTTCACAAATATATATATTTTTTTATGATACAATCATATGGAGAATCTACCCACTGATAGAACTCCATAAACATTTCTAAAGGAGAAGATCTCGAGGCCATCTTCTTTTCAGACGCCTAGAAGGATTATTAGATAGTGAAGGAGAAGCCAGGTTAGAAACGCGTTGGTTTGGGTGGTTGGGAAGTGTATCATGGAAGGATTGGTATCTGGTTCAGGCCAAATCGGCAACATATGGGCCATTAAGATCCAGATGGATGATTTGATTTGTGACAAAGTAAGGAGCATTAAGGATTTTAAGAAGGATTTTGGACTGTAAGGATTGAATTCGAGAGGAATGCGATGGTTTAGTGGAGCCCCAAAGCTCAACTCCGTCCAGATAGGCCCTATAATAATCATGTGTATCAGTCTTTTGTAATGGATTGGAAGTTTGGATCGTTTGTCTAGTAAATGTTGTAATAGTCGGAATCGACAAGCAGTTTCCTGTCTTTTATGACAAAAAAAAATAATATAAAAAAAGTATTAATTTAAGTAATAAAAATATGACTTTTGGGAATCGACGCATTTCTGATACTTAGACATTGTGGAAAATCCTTTTAACTAAAAATAGTTTTAAATCTTTTCTAAAGCGAAGAATTACAGTCCCATATATTAAATACATATTTAATTTCATTTGTTTTAACAACAAACATTTCGTCATCCAGGACTTAAATGAAATTACCTACAAATTTCAAATATCAATGATTTCCAATAATGTAAATATATACATATTTTATTCAATTGTCACTATATTTAATTTGTTTTAAAAAAGATTTCATGTACATAACCAAGTAAATCTAATTAACTAAATAAAATTTAAAAACTATGCAGAAAAACGAAACAATCAACAACTAGAAGAAACGGGCCCGACACGCGCATCACGCAATTTTAAAGATTCGTCATTTAAGCCCTTTTAGATTATTTCAAAGGGAATAAGACCTGTCTGATATTAAAGACTAGTTGATCATTCATTGATTTACTAAGTTTATTTCAAAAGGTTTGGTTGACATACAT
>NW_027111361.1:678725-682875 GCF_000696795.3 Halyomorpha halys | reverse complement strand
TAAAATTGTAATATTTCATTAAAAATAAGTTATAAAATTATTTTTTTATCCCTGAGTCAAAACCTCCCCAAGGTGGTCCTCAAACGACATGTAGTATTTTTTGTCTGACCAAATCCCACTGCCATTTCGATCAGTGGATTAAAATATTTCGAATTAATCAAGGGTTATTATATTCCCATACCAGTTTTACTCCACTCCTCTCCCCTCTCCCCCAAACGACTCTGATTTCCTGGAAAATATCGCTTGAACATGGGAAAATGTATTAAAAACGATTTAGTTAAATTGATATGCTAAAAAATTCAGATATCCAATTGGACTGAGAGCGAAGGCACTCAGAACTTCAGCACTTCGGAAGTTCTCAGGAATTTCAATTGAACATTTTTTAACGAACTTTTCAGTTTCCATGACATTATTTGAAACCTCGTTATTTTTAAAATTGTGTAGAATCGCTGCGAAATCGTATTATTGATACAGTTATTTAGTTATTAAAGTTTGAATTGTATTGTATTAAAGGATAGACACGATGACTTAGCACAGTGTCATGTTCAAACTAAAACAAATTTATTGGAAAAAGTTTACTTTTTAAGTTTAACTAGATGGACTCGAGACCTTCTAATGAAGAAATAGTACTAGAATGTTACCAATGGGTAGTTTCTCTACATGCCTATATGACTCCATTATGATCTTAGATCAAATTTACTTAATTTTTTTTTATGTAAACACAGTTGTAAATAGCAATAAATTAAAAAAAAATTAATTATCTTATGATTATTATGTCCTCTTACTCCTTGCATGTGTATATATAGTATGGAGGTGAATTGGTCAGAATCATATTCGACCGCCAGATTTTTACCCAATTAAGGCTACTCACTTCATGAGGCTGGGGTGACTCTCGAGGGCTCCCAAACGCTGGCTCACTGCTACAATGAAATAGAAAATATTTATCTGCAACAGCCGGATTCGAATCCCGTTCCTTAGTAGTTAGTCGCACAGTGCTTTACCACTGAGCTAAACACAATGAATTAGATGGTAATCAATTATTTATTAATTTGGTTAAGCTTTAACAGAGTACATAGTCACTATTTCTTTTTTATATTTAGATATTTTTATCATTGCTCATGGTTGTTTGTTGAGGTTTGATTGCGTCATATTTATGCTGGATTGATAGCTTGTACAATATGTTCTAATAAATAGTTTATTGAATATCAAATATTTTTCTTTTCTTTTTTTTTTGGGGGGGGGGGGGGTGATCGCTTCAGCGCAGCTTATAAATATCTTTACAAGAATTTGATTCAATGTAACGAAGTTGATAATGTCATATCTTGAGAAATGTTCAATATCTATTTGATGTAAGGAGGTCTATTATAGATCAATTTTAAGCTCGTTTAACAAACCAGTAGTTGGTGATGGGCATCTTTCTAAAAATAGTAATATCATGATATTTACCAAAATAAATTCAACAAAATGTTTTTCTTTGTTTGGAAAAATAGGTATTACAGTTTGAAAAACTATAACTCGGAAAATATTAAGCCTAAAGCGTTCTAATTGAACTTGATTTAAAGCCCATTAAATGCACTATACAGTAATTAATAATCATAGTCTTTCTAAGAATAGTAATTTTCCCCATATTTATCAATTTTTTGTATTTATCTATTTATTGATATTTAAAATTGTATAAAAAATACAACAAGTAAATTTGATCATAATGACATAATGATAGAAACTACCCAGTAGTAGAACTCTAAAAACATTTTACAATATAAGGTCACGAGGCCATCTTCTTTACAGGCGCCTCGGAGGATTGCCAGGAATGGAAGAGGAAACAAGGTTAGAAACTAGTGGGTTTGGGTGGTTAGGCAGTTTATAATGGAAGGAATGATAGCTAGAAAGAAGTGGGAAAGAGTGGTTGGGAAGTTTTGTCATAGAAGGATTGGTAGGCTTTCTTAAATTTTTTTTTTTTTTATTTAATATTTATTTATTGCTATTTACAACTGTACATTATAATACATTTAGTAAATCTGATCTAAGTTAAATTGGAGTGTTACAGGCGTGTAGAGAAACTACCCATTGGTAGCACTCTAATGACATTTTACATTAGCTGGTCTCGTGGCCATCTTCTTTTCAGGCGCCTCGGAGGATTGTCAGGAATGGAAGAGGATGCAAGATTAGAAACTAAGGGGTTTGAGTGGTTAGAGAGTTTATAATGGAAGGAATGATATCGGGTTCGGGCTAGATCGGTTACATAAGGAACATTTAGGTCTTTATGTATGGTTTTATTAGTAACAAAATAAGGAGCATTGAGGATTTTACGAAGGATTTTGGATTGTAAGGATTGAATACGAAAGCAATTCGAAGGTTTAGTGGAGCCCCAAAGATCAACTCCATATGTCCAGATTGGCCTTATTACAGTCATGTAGATCAGTCTTTTGTAATGTGTTGAAAGTTTAGACCGTTTGTCTAATAAGTGCTGTAATAGTCGAAATCGACGCGCAGTTTCCTGTCTTTTCAGTCTGGTGTGAGGATTCCAGGTTAGTCGTAGTCCAAGGTAGCGGATCTGTTCGACAGGGGTAAGAGTAACATCGTTAAATGAAACTGTAGGGCAGTCAGTAGGTTTACGACGAAGGGTAAAGGTGATTTGATGGGATTTGTTGGAATTTATACTTAAAAATTAGAAGTGGGAATTTTGAAAATCTGTCATACAAGGTCTACACTCTTAAAGTTTTCACCACCATGTTTTTCAAACACTCCATTAAGAGGTATTAGTTTAAAATATAGGTAATGCAAAATTTTAGAGATATTTTTACTATACTCAAACTAAATAAACTTAAAAGTGGTCAAGAAGTGACGAACAATAATACATTACCAATTATCTTGAGTTGGAATGGGTTAGACGAGAGTGGTTAATCCCATTGCCCTGCAGCCCTTTAGGATTGTCGAAGCAGACTGCTGACTTAGAAATAACAGTTGATTGGATGTTGGCTTTGCTACAGTTGTCCCGTTCAAAGGCAACTTAGACGATCATTTGGACTGTTTAAATGCAATTGCTTCGACTACACTGAGCCGGCGAGTGGTGTAGCCGAGCGAATTGGGTAGGCATAATGCATCAAGTCGATTTCGATATGGCCTTGGATACGGCTAGTAGTTGAACTTATCCAATCCTTGTTACAAATCATTTGAATATAATTTTTTTTTTTAATTTATTTAAAAACATTTACAACTGTACATAATAACACATCTAGTAAATTTGAAGTAAGATAGTGGTATGATACAGACAAGTAGAGAAACTACCCAATGATAGCACTCTAAAAATATTTTTACATTAGAAGGTCTCGAGGCCATCTTCTTTCAGGGGCCTCGGAGGGTGAATATAAATTTTTAAAAATCTATCAACCAAATTGTTCGTGTTCAGTTTCTTAAAGACTACAGCGATCATACTTATCAATCTGACTTTTAAAATATCCTTCGTAAAATCCTCAATGCTCCTTACTTTGTCACAAATAAAATCATAAATAAAGACCTTAATGTTCCCTATGTAACCGATCTAGCCCGAACCAGATATCACTCCTTCCATTATAAACTCTCTAACCACTCAAATCCCTTAGTTTCTTATCTTGCATCCTCTTCCATTCCTGACAATCCTCCGAGGCGCCTCAAAAGAAGATGGCAACGAGACCAGCTAATGTAAAATGTCATTAGAATGTTACCAATGGGTAGTTTCCCTACACGCCTGTAACATTCCAATTTAACTTAGATCAGATTTACTAAATGTATTATAATGTACAGTTGTATAAATAGCAATAAAGAAATAATAAAAAGAAAAAAAGACTTTTAAAATATATT
This sequence comes from Halyomorpha halys, assembly GCF_000696795.3. NCBI lineage: Eukaryota > Metazoa > Arthropoda > Insecta > Hemiptera > Pentatomidae > Halyomorpha > Halyomorpha halys. The sequence continues at coordinate 679,035 of NW_027111361.1, read as the reverse complement.
TTACACTTAATAACTGAATTTAATTTTTTTTAAACTTCGAAGAAACAGTTCTTAACTATAACCATAATTCCAGATATATATGTATTAAATGTATGCTTAAAGAATTGGAATTGTTATGTCCGTACAAAATTGTATTGAAATTTTGTTGTTTCATCCCATTCTATCTTCCTTCTAATTATCTGAGTAAATATCAGTTTTTTTAATTATGAGAGATAGTTGACCGTGGATGATAAATGAGGAGAAGATGGTTGGGGGTGCGGTCAATGAAACACAAATAAGTATGACTAAAATAAGTTAGTCATACTTATTT
>NW_027111361.1:661428-678675 GCF_000696795.3 Halyomorpha halys | reverse complement strand
ATCAGTCTTTTGTAATGTGTCACATCAAAATTTAAAAATGTTTTGCAGGCTATTTTGCCCAGGTCATTAATTATAAGTGAAAATCAACTATTTTTTTTTTTTGTCCAAAACATCATTCATTTTTAAAACTTTTAATATTCGATTAATCTACATTATCACTATCATATAAACAAACTATTTATCTTTTTAATTTTAAATTTTAATGTGAGGTGAGAATTTATATTTGAACATGGCCCTTGAGGATGGCCGAAATATTGAACTATTGATATAGTAAAGAACCTTGAAACTAAACAAGGATACCATTTGATTTATATAATAATTAAAAATATTTAAAAATATGTAAAACTTATTTTTCCTGGACTCCTATTGCGTATTGGCCAGAACACTCGAACTAATATTTTTCGATCTGTTATCTCGAAAAATCGGTGTTTCCAGGTTGGTAGCCTCCCATTGTCAGTCAATGATGTCATAATTTATTTTTTAATTAGTACAAGTTCAATACTTATCTATTTAACGTGAATTTTCTATTTCCTGGAATTATTCTATTCTGATATTGGATACAATAAAATTCTAAGGAAGGTGCGGAGAAGGCACATGAATTTCAAGTAAATACTGCGAGATGAGGATCTCACTTGTGTATCCTGTATTTGACATCCATTGTGGTAGGGATGTTCTGTCGTCCCAACAATGGGCGAAGCCTTCTGCCAAGACTTGAATAAGGGTGGGATAATTATCTGAAAATTGGTATCACTTTTCTTTCTTATGTTACAATCGATGTCTTCATCAGGTACAAGTATCATTTAAATAGAGAAAAGAGGTAGATAATGATAAGATATCTTAGTTATGAGAGATAGTTGACCGTGGATGATATATGAGGAGAAGATGGTTGGGGGTGCGGTCAATGAAACACAAATAAGTATGACTAAAATAAGTTAGTCATACTTATTTGTGTTTCATTGACCGCACCCCCAACCATCTTCTCCTCAAATATCAGTTTTTATTTTTGAGATATTCATTTTTTCATAAACTATATATTATTTACGTATATAATTCAACCTATCCTAATGCAAAAAGATTATAAAATCAATTATGTAATTCAATGTTAAATAATTTTCTATGAAGAAAAGATGGTCGGGCCATAAACTAACACAGATAAATTAAAAAACTTATTTAATAGTGCCAACGTTTTGGCCAGAATTTCTAGCCTTCATCAGGGCCAAGAACAGAGAACAAGATAACAACCAATGAATACATAAAAATATAAAGAGAAAATACAGAATAATTATAGTAAATAATTGTACAGAATGAAAATTAATAAAAATAAACTGATGAAAGAAGTGGAAAATAAAACGTTTATATAGGTAATTAAATATGTAACTAAAATAACATAATTAAGGAAATACAAATTTAAAGTTATATAAAACAAAGAAATATGAATATTTTAATTTAGAAATAATTTAAAAATCGAAGTTATGGAAAGAAAAAAAAATGAGAGAAATAAAATATTTGTAACTAATGAAATATTTAAGTATAATACTAGAATAAAGAGACAAAATATAAAGTTAAATTAGACGAAAGAAATTAATAGAAAACATGACAATAATATTTGGTGAACATAACTAATAACGTGGGTAAAGAAAATTAAGAAAAGAATAGAGAATGAGAAGGGGGTAGAAGAAAGATAATAAAAAGTAAATAAGACAAAGAACTCACCTATAAGTAGGAAATCGGATATCCAAGTGAGCTCACCAATGTGCGATAATACTCGTGAGTTAAAAAATACGTTACAAAGATGACGAAATTATCGATAGGTGAGAATACAATTGTGTAAAAATAAGGAATAGAAAATATTTAAAACATATTTAAAAGAGGAAAGCGTTAAGAGGGTGACTACAAATGGTTTAAGAAAATGTTATGATGTTAAAAAATACGATATAACGATGAGGAAATTACTGGAAGGTGAGAATACGTTATAAATTATCTCTCTTTATATATCATCCACCATTCTCTTCACATATCATTCACGGTCAACTATCTTCTCATCATTATTAAATAATTTTCTTAAATCCATTTCACTAGTTTTTGGCATCTTTTTTGCACGATAATGGGCAAACAAATTTCACTTAATCAGTAGATTTTGATTTATTGTGATTTTTGCTGAGAGCTAAACTATGATGTTAAAAAATACGATATAAAGATGAGGAAATTACTGGAAGGTGAGAATACGATATAAATTATCTCTCTTTATATATCATCCAAATTTAATCCACCTTTCTCTTCAAATATCATTCACGGTCTACTATCTTCTCATCATTATTAAATAAATTTTCTTAAATCCATTTCACCATTTTTGGCATCTTTTTTGCACGATAATGGGCAACAATATTTCAATTAATCAGTAGATTTTGATTTATTGCGATTTTTGCTAAGAGCTAAACTAAGATGAATTGGATTTTTTTATTTCTACATTTTTAGTTCGAAATTCGTACCGAAAAATTGATTATTCGATAATCATTCCTTAAGCTTGTTTGCTAAAATCATAACATTTTTTTATTAATTTCGAACAACTTCAGTCCTGCCAAACTGATTCAGAGACATTCAGATCATTAGTTAATTAAAAGTACTTTCATCAGAACTGGCAGAAACAGAAGCGGAGATAGTTTCTTGGATGCGCCCATCATTCCAGAGCTCCTGTCAAAGCAGAACCATATCCTAATGCTGACAGACGAACAGGAAATGAGAGAGCCTTCATTAACCCGATGGCAGGGGACAATATGCCATGTTTCCAATGGACACGTTGCAACGGCTCGGCTAAAGTCTTTCGCTGCCTCGTAATTTGCTAAGTAACACGAAACTCGGTGTGAAGACTAGGAACCACAGAGTTGACAGTCACTTCCAAATATGGCCAATGTTAAACAATTTACTGACGCTCTAGTACTCATGGTCAGCGTTTAACATCTGCTAAGTGGTCCTTAATTTCGACTATTTTACCTCGGATACAATTAGAATTGAATAAAGTGTTTTAAAAATACAATACAGGACATCCTAGTTATACGTTTTATATTTATCAGTTCTGTTATTGGTCATTTTTAAATTTTATTTTATTTTAATATTTTCACTCTACATATTTTTCTTAAATTAACTTTCTTTTCTTTTTCCATTATAAGTCAATTATTTATTTTGTTAAATCCATAAATTTTATTGTTTTTTTTATTAACTTTACTTTTATCTTATATTAAGAATTATTATTTTAATCTATTTATTTTATCTTAATTTTTTATTTATTTATAACGTCGTATATAGTTAGGGGTGTGAGTGTCTTTTGTGTGAGACTATACCATCCATAATCAATTGTTAAAAAAAAATGTATCTCTTACATTATCCATGTGTGGCCCATAAAACCGATCTTGTATTAAATATATATATATTTTTTTTAATTCAAAAAATTGTACTTATTGATAGATATTACAATCTGCCAAACCGTTGTGGGCAATAGGTAATAGTGATGAATGATCACATTCATACTAAAATGAAACAAAATAAGAATAATAAATCTCTCTTAAAGTATATGCAAACAGAAGGATAAAGAAAATGAAAATAAATAATCAAACTATATGCATGAAAAATTAAATAAATAAAATATAATAATAAAAATAAAGTAATCTCTAGTCACATTTACACTCTTATATACAATATTTACACAATCGACCTGAGGATTCCTGAGCCCACTCTATCCCCCACGTGTGAGGGGTAGAGCAGAGCCAATAAGATCCCTTTCGCCGCATCACTGGTAATGTTTAAATAAATATTAAAAAAATACAATAAACTTGATAAATATAAATCTTAAAGAAAATATGATTTAAAATAAGAATACTTTTTTATAAATTTCAATGAACGTTAAAACATTTCACTAAATCCAATATGAACAAGCATTATATAAAATATAAGCTTTATAAATAATAATAAAAACAAGTTAAAAATACGTACATAAACATCAGTTTTTTTTACATAAATATGTAATAAAAAGACAAAAATATTTAATACAAAAAGAAATTAAAAAATGGGAAAATTCAACTTGAAAAACCTAAAAATAAATAATAATCCGTACAGGTACAACAGAATTAAACGTTATTAAATTTTAAAATAGAAATAAATTTAATTTAATTTTAATGGTTACTTCATATATAATCTTTAAACTTCCTTGAGATTGGTTATTTTATTTTAAATAAATAAATTTTATTCAATTTTATTCTCAAAACAATTTATATTTTTTATAAGTCCGACGTTTCGGCCAATTCGGCCATCCTCAAGGACAATCTTAATATTATTTCAGAACCAGATCAATTTTAAAAATATTTATGCAGGCTATCCTGCCCAGGATTAATTTCATGTTCCCAGGTCATTAATTTCAGTTCACAATTACCTTACCTTATTTTGCCTTGTAAAATTGAGAATGGTCGAATTGGCTGAAAAGTCGGATTTATGAAGATATAGAAATATAGATTGTTTTGAGATTGTTCAATAAATTTTGCTTGCGAGATGATTCTTCTAAGTTTAACAAAAAATAAATAGTCGAATGTGCAGCGAAATCGATTTGTAGCGACCACAACGAGAACGCACTACTGGTGATAGCCGTAATAAGTGCATAGGATACATAAAAATAAAAATAAAATTTCTATAACAAAGCTCAGTAATCCACAAACGTTCCTCACCATCATAGATACTAATCATGATTTTTTGCCACTAATGTTTTTGCAATTGACTTTGCTTCAGGTAACTCTAAAGAAATCATACGAACAATTTTTAATAAAATTTGAAATATAAAATACAAGAGTGGAGGAGAAATTGTTGAAATTTAAAACTCATTGTAAGTTGCAAAAAAAAAAGGCCAGGAAACATTTAACTCAGAGATAACTAAGGGAGCCCAAAATTACAATGATATTGTCAACATTCATAACATTACTTGTTTATTTTAGGCTTCGCGGAAAAGTGCGTGTTGCAATTTTCATCCATGATTTTTTTTTATTGTTATAAAAAAATTCGTTTTTAGTTAAAGAAAAGTACCAAGAAAATAGGGAGTCGTGGGTTAAAATCTGTTCTATTAAGTGAAATCTGTAAAATCGGTGAAATGTTTAAAAATATATATGTATGATATGAACAAAATTCTTTTTTGTACTAATTAGAATAAAAATTAACTAAAGTTCATATAAGTCGTATTTTAAATCATTTCAATACCAAAATAATTTTCTTAAAATAATATTTAACATCTGTTAACAATTACATAATTGATAGTTATTTACAGACAGAGGTAAAACTTAATATCCGTTTGTCTGTGTCCAATGTGTGCATTAAGTTCCAAAACCGGTTATAGGCGAGTATTGTCGCCCGTACATCATTGGCAAAAATCAGGAAATGTGGATACTTCATGTATGAAGGCAATTTTTTACCAGTGTATATAAGGCTAAACAGGACACAAGTATATTCTATCTTTATGCTCAGAGAATGATACTACAGGAAATATGCAAGTAGTGCGACACATATCTAATTACAATGGACTTAACCTCTTTCAGTCTACACTGTACAATCCAAGAATGGTCCCAGAACCAAACATTTTTTAAATTCTTTGGTTAAGCGGACTTAAATTCTTTGAAACATGATTCCTGAGTTGATGCCGGCGATTTTTTTTAAGGGATGTCGTCGAAGCTCCCGCTTTTATCGTGTCAAATCGCTTCCAAAAATCGATGAATAAAAAGAAGCCGATGGGTGCCTAAAGTCGGGGCTTTAATTTTGCTGTGGCAATGTTACCGCCCAGAAAACAGCCAAAACATCGGCGACTACGTCCGAAAATCAAGTCTTTTTTTCCTGAGTTCAACATTCAATGAGTGATCCACTAAAAGTTTGTTCCTGTCTGACAGACTGTCACAGATTAGTTTTACGTTGGATTTTATAGTCGTTCCGATTGGGGATCAAGTCCGCCTAGTTGGTTGAAGTTTTGTCCAAGTTCAATGTGAAAACACTACCACAGCCACTATACAACCCCGTCTTAGCTTCGAGCAACTTCTTTTTGTTTACCCGAATCATGAGATATCAGAATAAGATTTCAGCATTCAAGGCTGCTCTACGATGTCCCATAAAAAGCGTGATGTTTTTTTTTTTTTCAATATTTTCTTTTCTTTTAAATTAAGTAAGAGTTATATTATGTATAAAATGTAATATTTAGGCAAATAAAGTTTAAATACCTTTTTTTAACTATGACGTCGCTCGTTTATGCCACTGAATCGAAATGGAATCAGCTGATATATAAATATTTTGCGGGTTATTTAACTGAATTTCTGAATAAGGACTTTAGAAAGTTATTCTTTATCATCACATTTTCTCTAAATACCTAGAAAACGTTAAATAATCCAAAGAAATATAAAAATTTTTTTTTAAATAAAGAAAATCAAAAATAAACCTTTTGAACATGTAAATAATTTTATAGAAAGTATGTAAAATAAAAGAATAGATAAGTAAATTTGTATATTAAAAAAAAAAATTAAGGAGTGTAAAAATCCTTGAGACGGTTGAAACAAGCACGATCGTAGCTGGTCTAAGCCAGGATCGTAACAAAAACGGATTGGAACAGTCCAAGGTGAAACAAAGGTACTGGAGCGTACCCCACTATTCAGAACGCATGCTAGAAAAGTTAGCTCTACGACAATGGGTCTTCAAACGCTCTCAAAGTTTTAAAAGCCTTCGCACGTAGATTTTCAGGGATCCCATTAACAATGGAAAAATCATTGTACTAATTGTGTTTAAGGGTCTTTTATTGAAGATTTCTATACACAAATATTTAATCAAATTCAGGTTCTGAAGTCAGTCACAAGGTTTCAATTGTGAAATTAAGTTGTGTAATAAACGTATTCTTTTTTCATTTATCTTTTTATACTATTATTGGATTTTATAATGGTATATTTATTGGTCTTAGCGGTATATATTGTGGAAGCAGATAGCTCAGTGGTAAGGCACCAAGGACCTAGGTTCGAATTCCGCTGTAGCAGATAATTATCTTCTGTTTCATTGTAGCCGTGAGTCAGCTCTGTGGGATCCCAGCCTCATGTGACCACCAAGTGGGTATCCTTAATTGGGTAAAAATCGGGTGATCGAGCATGATTCTGACCAAATCGCCTTGTTGCACAACCGTTGGTCTAGTAGTAGTAGTTCATGGGTTGTAGTGGTATAGATTTACTAGAATTAACATATATTTATGTATTTTAAAATCCTGGTACAAAAAATTAGTATACACTACAATAATCAGACCAATTTGGACATATGGAATTGAGCTCTAGGGCTCCACCAAAACATCAAATTCTTCCCGCATCCAATCGTTACAATCCAAAACCCTACGTAAAATCCTTGATGCTCCTTATTACGTCACAAATAAACTCATTCACAAAGACCTTATCAGCCCATTCGTTGCAGATTTGACCCAAAACAGATATGCGTCTTTTCATTCCAAACTCCTTAACCATTCTAACCCATTAATTCTTAATCTTTCATCTTTAACAATCCCTGATAATCCTCCGAGGCGTCTGAAAAGAAGATGGCCACGGGGCCTTCTAATTTAAATTAATGTTTGAAGTACTACCAATGGGTGGTTCCTTCCCAAGATTTTCAAGTGTATATGAAACATACTACATATTTACCTATTGTATTATTTTGTACAGTTGTAAATTACTTTAAAGAAATAATTAAAAAAAAAAAAAAATCCTGGCAGATATAACTAGCCGTCTGTTGCCTTATCAAAACTGTTGCTACTTTAAAAACATGGGAGCATTTTAGGTTATGGAGGATTTTTAAAACGTATAGTCTGGACGAGGCTATGGGAATAGGGCTGATATACTTAAAGGAAAATTTGGTATCGGTTGCTGTCAGAAATACTCCGCCCTCCCCAAAAATGATCAGATATGGATAATCTATACCGAGTTTCCCATTACCAATATTACACAGATAGATATCTAACATAACACCGCAAGTTACAATATTTACATAGTTGCAATGACAAGCTAACACAGTTACTGACAGGACACGGCAACTCCAAACACTCAAACGCATCAAAATAATATATGCAGCATGTGCTCCGAAGATCTATTACTAAACTTTGAACACATGTTTCATTTTGGTACATTTTTGATATAAAGCGTATAAACTATATCCAAGAGATCAAATTCAAGTGTTGAACTTGAATGGACATTAAATTTATCAGACAAAGTATATTTCGACAAAAAAGCTGAACAAAGAAGAATATTTAGAGAACCTATTAATTTTTTTTTTAGTTCTTGTAAACATACAATTCATCTATTGCTTACGTTGTTAATTAGTATAAGTGTTTATATTTATATATTGCAAGCAGAAGTTTATATTGTTTTTTTTTTTATTTTTTAAATAAATCAAATGGTATCTTAGTTAGGCTATCCTGACCAGGTCATTAATTACAAGTCAAATTACCCTACTTAGTCACACTGTCATTTTTAAAAACTTTAAATTTTAAATCAACTTACACTATCAACTATCGTATAAACACAAATTAATTAAATTGTGACAAAATAGGATAATTTGACTAGTAATTTTTATGTTAATTAGTTCTTGTAATTCTGAGAAAATATAATTTTTATGAAATAATTCAAGGCTGGTATACTTAAAATTGAAATGGAAAAGGTTACATTTGAAATGGGAGAGGTTCCAATTGAAATGGAAAAGGTTACATTCGACCTGAAAATAGTTTTAATAGACTTATAAATGCTATATATTGACGTAATAGTATGTGTGTGATTAGTTTTATATGAAAATTAATACATCCCCTTCTCAAAATTAAATATTTTTTAGACTTCAAAATTCTGTTTAAAATCTTATTCAGTTTATTATAAAAATTTTAAAAAATGCTTACTAAACATTTTTTAATAATTTTCCAAAAGTGAATATATCAACTTTCCATTGACTATTCCAAATACTCACACAGTGATATCTAATATTGTTGGTATTTTTACCTTATTATTTTTTATGACAACAAGGTCGATTTGTAAATTATGCAATCTTTAGTAAATGAAATATAATCATATTTGTATAATACGTTGATGTTATAAATAATTTTAATTTTTTAAGGATACCAATTAGCAATGGAAATAAATAATTACTGAAATACAGTCCTAAGATATATATTATATATAAATTTGTTTTAACACTCATAGATAAATGATAATTTACATTTTTGAATTTTTAAAAACATTCATTTTAACTATTGAAGTTTCTAAAAAATGATACTATTGACCTTCACTTTTACACTCAATCAAGACAATGTGGTAATTATAGGAATATCAGAAAATTGTTGGGTTGTTAGAGAAAACTTTTTTGAAAAACAATAAACTTATTAGTACGTTTTTTTTGCCTCTTGAAGTTCAATGTATTTTTTTTTTTGTTCTAGGTATTTTAAAAACATTGGAGGAACTGAATTCTATAATCGAAACATTGAGCATATACAACAGGCTAACAAAATTTGCGTGGATAAAAGACTGGGGATGGCGATTTCGAAGAACTTGTTGAAAGGTTTTTGATTTTACGTATTCACTTTAAATTTTGTTTTGTATCTTTTCCTCAACTCTTGTAGCTAACAACGAAGCTATTGTATCGTTCTCTCTCAGAGTGTACTTTCCATTCAATTTATTTATAAAAAAAAAACTCACTATTTTTTTAAAAAATCTTTTTACAGATTTAATTACGAATGGTCCATCATTCTTTATAATTTATTTTAAAACAATTGTTTCTTCGTTATTTCTAATATTTAAGAATGGAGACAGAATATTTTCTGTACGATCAGAGAAAAATATTTTTGTACAAAGTCAAATATAGAAAAATTATTTCAATCTCATTTAGTTTGGCTGAAATTGAATTTATTAATTAGATATAGTGAATGAAAAGTTCTTTTCCTTATTTAATTTTTTTTTTAAATTTTATTTAATTACATCTAATAACGACGTTTCTGTCACTCCATCATCAGATATCTACAACAGATTCTCAATATCCTATGCATGCAACAATTAATAAATATATCACAATTTATTTTTAAAATTTAAAAACAACTACCTAATTAAATATATCTTTTAATATTACAATGTGTGTTCTCCTTATTAGTCTTATAATGTTAACAATAACATATTGTTGTCAATAATATAAATATTAATAATTAAAAATCTGAAATAACTTCTTGAGACCAGGGCCATGTTTCATAATGAAAGCTAATAGTATTAGTTCATAGTGCAAGTGTAGAAACTAGTGTGGTAATAATACTGATACTTATTTTTTCATTATAGGGATATTACAGGAATTAAAAAATACTAAAGTATAAGTTACTATTGTAGAACTCTGTATAATTGAATTAAGATAAATCTACAAGACTAATAGTATTAGTTTGAACTTTATTATGGAAAAGGGTCCAGGGCCCTGTTTCATAATAAATTACAAACTAATACTATTAGTTTTGCAAATTTATCTTAATTCAATTACACAGACTTGTACAATAGTAACATGTACTTTATTATTTTTTAATTCCTGTTATATCACTAATAATCATCCCTATCTTGAAAAAAATAAGTATTAGTATTGTTACCACACTAGTTTCTACACTTGTATTATCAACTAATACTATTAGCTTTCATTATGAAACAGGGCCCTGGTTATCTTTACTATTAATAACAAATAGATTATAAACTAAGGAAATATTCTCCTACCTCTGTTCTACAAAAGTTGATTAATCTATTAACATTATTTTCTAAAACATATCACAACAGCACACAAATGTATTAAATTTATTCTACGAAACAATACTACTATACAACATTAAATTAAGATAATAGGGAAGAGTATTTTTCATTTACAAGATAATTACAAATGAAACTCATCAAGTAAAACATATAACTTTATGAATTTATTAATTTATATGGTTGGTTGTACATATATTGTTTTACTAATTTTATCATTACTATTATATTTTTTTTATACACGTAATTTTTTTTTTAGTTTATATATATTTTATAAATAGATTCAGCCCTAAGAATAATAGTAATTTGGCCGAAACGTTGGAGCGTTTAGATAATAAAAAAGTGTTGAGACCAAGTGGATATTTTTTCTATAACTACTAAACAAATCTTTCTCAAACGAAAATTTGCATTATATATTAATCAGAAATAAGTTTGTGACAAAACCATTATTATTACTGATCACCACCTATTTCTTCTATTTCATACATAATATATAACCATGGATGATAAATTATTATGTTTAACGTATAATATCATTTTTATGATTTATGTTTATTTTATAGCTTTTATGACGCATAATATTGGCGTATTTCTTCAATAGGCAACGGTTTATCAAGAAACATTCTGTTTCAACATTCAGCAGCCATCTTGGGAAGAACAATCCAAGTCTATAGTACAAGAGCCCAAGAGGAGAAAAAAATCAGTAATTTCACCCCAATTTTTGATTACTTTAATAAAAACTATGTATAATTACTTGCCTAAATTGGCGATTCTGTCAATTTGATTGCCTGATGGGGAGAATAAAAAATGGTGGTTTTTTAAAAACGTTAGAAATAATTTATTTTTCATTCGGAGCTGTATATCTTTAAAAGTACCTACAACAATAAAACATCTAAGAGAGCATCATTAAAAGTAGATTAGCTAAACTGTAAGCCCTAATAGAGCTATTTACGTTCAATAGTTCTCGAGATATAGCTTTTTAAAAAGCAATATTTCATAAGAATCTTGTACAGAACGTACTGAAAGTTCAGTAGTGAATTTTTTTTTTTAAATCTATATCTCAAAACCTATCAGACGTAGAGATGTCTGTTAGCACTCAAATTAAAGTTAATTTAATGGGAAATGAAGTAGTTTAATACGGTTATTGTTGTAGGAGTAGTAGTTTTCATGATATTTGCTAAAATAAATTGATTTATAGTTTTTCAGAAAAACTTTCACTTGCCAAATTTACATTCATATGCGAATATCATAAAAACTACTATTCCTACAAAGATAAGTGTCATAAACTACTTTATAGTAAGTTAAATTTCCTTTATTTTGAGTGCCGGCAGACATGTGTGCGTCTTATGGATCTAGAGATATATTTTTTCAAAAATTAAACATTTTCTATGAACAACTAGAAATTAACAGTTTGTGAATTTACTTTGTCAAATATCATAAAACTGCTACTTCTACAAAGATAAACGTTATATACTATTTTATAGTAAATTCAACTAGCTTTAATTTGAGTGCTGGCAGACATCTATACGTTCTATGGTTTCTGAAATAAAGTTTTTCAAAATTCAAACTTATTGTCTGAACAACTATAAATCAATTTATTTTAGCCCATATCATGAAAATTACTATTCCTACAAAGGTAAAGGTCATAAACTACTATAGAACGTTAAACTAGCTTTAATTTGAGTGCTATCACACATCTATACCTCACATAATTCCTGAGATATAGATTTCTCAAAATAAATTAACTAACTACAAATCTTTCAGTAGATTTTTAAGAAATGTTGCTTTTTAAAAAGCTATATCTCGAGAATGATTGGACGTAAATAGCTCTATTAGGGGTCATATTTCAGAAAATGTACTCTCATTTAAATAATGTTCTTTTATATTTTCTGTTGCTGTTTGTAGTTTCTAGGATATAGAGTTCCGAATGAAAAATTAATGATTTTTAAGGTTTTGAAACAGCCGCCATTTTTTATTGCCCCTACCTATACTTGGCAGGCTCATAAATTTTGACTAGTAGTTATACGTAGTTTTCATTAAAGTAATCAAAAATTGGAGTGAGATAACTGACTTTTTTTCTTCCCGGCTCTTGTACTTCTACGCCTCTAATGTTCTTCGCTGTCCTCTCTGACTGATGAATGATTTTCATGGGATCCTTACAAACTGGTGCCAACTTCCTCCTTACAGACCGGTCTCTTTACAGAACTCCCAACTCTATCGCAAGGCCCATCACAAAGTGCTGTGCCAAAGTTACTACCCTGCTTCCACTTTAAAAATTTTTTCTCCGAACGTAGAAGTTCAGGAAGTGGTTGTATTGGGCAGCGGATGCATCTGGAAATAAGGAAATCTGTTGGAGAATTTTTTTTTTAAATTTTATTGTTTTTACCATTTAACTATATGATACTATACACCATATTATTCCACATAGTACCGATATTTGTGAACATACTTCAGACATGGAATAGTCAATATTCGTTCAGGATGTCTTTCTTTCGCAGGCTCATTGTGACAAATATTAAATCAATATCATAACAGTTTCATTTAAATTTTATAAAATATACACTTATAAACCAAACAATCTCAATACAAAAAATATTCTTTTTTTTTTTCTTTTCTATTATTACTAACCACATCAATAATATTAACAATGAAAACTTACTTCAACAGGTTAGGAATCTGTTATCATTTAATTACTAACCTGAATTTATTTATAATTTAATTAACATCATTTTTCATTCATTATTTAAAAACATGATTATTGTATTTTTTGTATGTATTTATGATTATGTAATTATAGACATATTTTTGCGCGCGCACACACACACGCACACACACACACACGCACACACGCACGCACGCGCGCGCACACACACACACACACACACCACACACAACACCCCGCCACATGCATATATATACAATTGTTCATATATGTACATATAATAATAATATTCTTTATTTATCCTTGGACTGACCCCTTTAGAATAATATTACAGGTGTCAGAATTATGATGTAGAGTAAAATACAAAATTAATAAAAAAAAATTGAAATTATAAACCATCATAAGTACGATTATAATTATCAATTTGATAAGATAAAAAATATACAATAATAATTAACAGATTATATAAAATAAAACTATATATTATATTATAAATCATAAGGTGATTAACTTCTAATAAATAAAAAAAGAAAAAAAATCAAATACAAATAAACTAAAAACAATAAACAAAAGGTACAATTATTGTTAATATACATATTTACAAGTTTTAAAAAAATATCAGAATTATCAATTATAGAAGATAAATAAATAAATAAACCAACATAAAAGGAAATGAAATAAAATAAATACTCTAAAAAATAATAAATCTTAAGGATATAATTCTAATAAAATGAAATAAATTATAATACTAATATTCCTCTATAGCTTAATAAATATTAAGAAAATTCCTATAATATTTATGTTAAATATTATTTCTTAATATATATAATAATAATATACATCTATATATTTCAAGAATTTAAACATTTCATCTTATATCCAACTACATATTGATTTTACTTAAAATCTTTGAATAATGGTTGTTTAGTCCTTTAGAATCTGATTTAAAGATTACTTTATAATTTATATATTATTCTTGAATGATAATAATAAATCTTGAACTTACTTGAATATACAAATATCTGTAAACGATATTAAATTTAAAGTACACGTTTCCATCCCACGTACTTTTAAGCAGGGAAAGTCTGTCATATCTAGTCTATCGATTAAATTATTTAGATAATTAATTTTTTAATCTATCGGTATCCTCTCTATGAGTTTATAATAAACATAATCGATGATTCAGGAATCCCTTTCGTCCTAGAAATGTGAAGAGCTAGAATGTCACAGCAAGTTTTGGCTATAATTGGAGTAATTTTAAAAATTATTGACCTAAATAAAATCTTACATTAATTTATGATATTCGATTTGGGGTGAACTGTTCTTACTTCAAATCCTTTCAGATACTTCAACTTAAAAACTCTTATAACTCATTTGTACTTTAATGAAGTAGATCCGATCTGCCAACTTATACCAGTTGAGGAGGTAACTATTGGTGCAATATTGGTACATTAAATAGTCTCCCATTGGCATCAGATTCTACTTTGATATGGACTAGCTTTGTACACGTCCTATTTGGTACCACCTGTAGCTCCGTTAACCTTAACCAATCAACTCATTGTTTGCATGCTAATTATGGCGCGAATATTAACATTTATACAAGGATAATTGTATCGATCTTTCGAGATGATCGTCTTTATTTGAGGGATAATTGAGATTTATCTGATATTGGAATATTCATTAATAGTAATCATTATAAATTTTGTTGAAGCAGCATTGAAACACCTTCGTGCACAATATTTAGAGATTTCTTCCACGCTCAGAAAATGTAAGATATCTCAAAAACCCTTGGAGACGATGATAAGGCAATATAATTGGTGTTTCAGTTTTTGAAATCACAAAACTTACTGACAAGAATATAACCTGATAGGAAGGAAAAAAAATGATAATAAAATAAAATAAAATAAATAAATAAAATAATCAAATTAAAAAATAAATAAAATTTAACGAATATTAGCAAAATTAAATAAAATATAAATGGCGTTGATTACCAATGAAGTTTGGCGCCACTAAACAACCAAACAAACAAACCAACAACACAACTCACTTCAACAACCTGATACAGCTATTCGTAAATAATATGAAAAATGAGGGACGATTAATAATCATGCTTAGGAATAATTTAATGTCTTTATTCGCTTTATACGTAATAGTGAAATGAGATTTATTCCATCTGTTCTGGATTAATGTAATATTGTTGTTTTTATTCCTGGCGATGCCTGAATCTTCGAAACGTTATCCGGCCTGTAGTAAGCTGCAATTTGAGAGACTTTAGGGCTTTGGAGTATTCCATTATGACATGAATACAAATAATATAATATCGAAACACAAATAATATAGTTATGAGAGATAGTTGACCGTGGATGACGTACGAGGAAAATTGGGGGTGCGGTCAAAGTGAAACACAAATAAGTTGGTGTAACCTATTTAATTGTGCCAACGTTTCGGCTAGAGTTTCTAGCCTTCATCAGGGCTAAGAACAGAACAAGATAACAACCACAGTAAGTATAGAAAATAAAACAGAAAGTATAATCAGCATAACATAAAATGAATAATTTTACAAAATAGAATTAATAAAATGAAGTGATGAGAGAAGCGGGAAATAAAATGTATACATAGGTAATTAAAAAAGGAGGTAAAATAACATAATTAAGGAAATGAAATAAAAATGAAGTTATATAATGCAAAGAAGTATGAACATATTAGTTATTGATAATTTAAAAATTGAAATATGGAAAGAAAAAGAAAATTGAGAGGAAGAAAATATATGTAACAATAATAATTGATAAAGAGGCAAAATATAAGTAAAGTATACCATAAGAAATGAATAGAAAAAAAAAGAAAATATATTTTTGAAAACACCAATAATAATATAGTGAACATAACTTCCATAAAATCCATCGATTAACAATCTTCCGTTTACCTGTAAATAAAATATATCCATACAATAAATGTTCATGTTATTTTATTTATATGATAATTATAAAGATAATGAAGAAAATACACCAAAACCAAAGCCATTGTAAATAATTTCCTATTTAAAACTTTTTTTTATCAATCTTTTAATAAACTATCTTCTGCGATAATTCGAGGTAAAATTGATATATTTTTAAAATAGATTTTTTCAAAATTGTGCCACACCGTTCTAAGAATCTTTCGGATTTCGCATGCACATCTGAGGTTAGCTTAGCTGTGGATGGCAGAACGTGTTGAGCCACAAATATGACATTTTCGTGTCAGAAGCAGTGGTTGTTCGAATCCGGTCTGGGCGGGTTGACTTTCATTTCGTGGCAAACCCTAGGAATAGATCTGGACTTTCCCACACTGGCTATAGGTTAGTAACGTGTTGGATAACCCGTCCTTCCTGCTTTAAATTGGAAAATATGTGTAGGTTAAACCCCAAGTAAAAAATTCTTATAAATTAATTAAAAAAATTATTATTAATTACGTGATAATCTACCTTCAACATGATGTTTTATAACCACCATAGATAACCCTTTAATATTTGCTACTACATGAAATATTTAGAAAGATAATTTTAAAAAAAAACTATTTGATTATTTACATGCACATCTTTTTATAATTGAATCGTAAATATTTACTTTTGTACAATAAAATAAAATGAAACAAATATGAATACATAACAATAATATATTTTTTTAAACTAGTTATGAAAACTAATGACGCTGTGAGAGGGCTGTGCTTATTTTAATTAGGTTGAATTTGTTCATTTTATCTATTTATTTTTCTGTTTTTATATGTATATATAGAGAGAGAAAGGGGGGTAGGGAG
>NW_027111361.1:645387-661258 GCF_000696795.3 Halyomorpha halys | reverse complement strand
TTTTATTTTTTGTATAAAAGTGTACAATTACCACTATTACTCATATCCCAAGTTTGTGGTTGATTGTAATATTACCAATAAATAAAGTAATTATTAATTTTTAAAAAAAAAGAACTTATGAAAAAATCGTGTAAACAATTCGTGGGAGTAAGCCAGCCCCTAAACTCACCGCCCCGTTGTCATTTTTTTTTTTAAGCCTGAGGCTGAAATTTGAAAATGCATTCCCTTTGAGATGCATTTTCATTCAAAACTCCAACTATGGGTGGGAACTTCATTTTCGTTCTAATAAAAATCAATATTGAAATTGTGGGATTGAAAGGCTACTGAGGGTCTACATTACTTTGTAAACAATAATAAAAATCATCATTGGAATTATAAAATAATATATATATATATGTAATATGGTAAATGGTAAAGGTTTCGAGAATATAGTAGCATAAAAGGATTAATTTGAATATTTTAGGAATTTAGATATTATCACTATAAAGTTTAAAAGTATTGTCATAGAAGTATTAATATATTAATCCATGCCTAAGATCTGGATTCCTAAAATTATTCATTTAGTATACCTTCCATTGTTCTCTGTGATTTTGAAAACTCATGCAACTAGTGAAAGAAAGGATTAATTAATTCTGTTAAATTAAGATTGTTAGAGGCATCGTTATCGAACCTCCAGATTTACTTAACGATGTTATTATAATTATTAAAGTGATATTTAATCCTTCGTTTAGTTAAAAATCTTGAATATCACATTAATTTTGTGTGTATTTTTTTGGCTCATTTCCTCCATCCACCTATACAGTCCCAGAGTGGGACTTTCAAGTTTCATTTCTCGGGACCGCCGGGAAATAAACCTTTATCTCGAATCAACAACTTTCTGAACCAAGTGCTCTGGGATCCTTGCTCCTTCGCAATTAGCTATCATATCCTCGTTTTTAAGACCATGCATTCATATTGTGTACATTCTAAAAACAGTAGATTATGGTGTTTATTTTTTTTTTATATATTTAAATATAAATAAATAGTAGATTAACAGGCTTACAATTAATTTCCACTTTCTCTTCAGAATGTCAATATTATTTTAAGTGAGTGATAGCGGAACTGATTAGATCTTATTAGAATAGTTCATTTTGTGTTAATGAAATCATTAAAAAAATAAATAAAAATAGAAAATATTTCAATTTTTTTGTTTTTGTTTTTTATCTCGCCTTTTGATTAAAAATTTAAACACAATATTGCCTTGATTTATTTTCAATTTTTATTAAATTAAATTTATAAATTATTATCAAATACAGTCATTGACTATACCTGATTATATTTATTCTATATTTTAAAACTTGAAAATCAACCATTAATACCGGGACAGAATGAAGAGGAGGATGCATAATTTCTGAAACGTCTAAGACATAAATATATAAATTATAGTGTGTCTTAATTTTTGACCAACTGGAAATAAAAAACAATGAAATAATAATCGAATTTGTAATATCTATCTGGCCAAAAGGTTTTGTGAAATATATTTGGGAATTCACAGATTTTCTAAAAATAATTTTTAACTGATAATATTTCGTGTAACGGGTAAAGGAATTACTCTTTTTTTATTTGCTTTGTAATACAAAAATAATTTAATCTTCTTGTTTTATTTATTTTTTCAGAAATTAATTAACAAACGCTATATAAAATAAAAAGTAATGTCTCCATCCATGTCCGTGTCTAATTTTTTCGTTTTAATTTCATTTAACGAATAACGGTTTTTTTGTTGAGTGTTGTAATACAGGTGATAAGAATTTGTTTGATTTTATTCCCCATGTCTCTATAGCATTAGTTTAGGTTTTGGATAAATAAAAAAAATAAGTTTTATTAAAAAAAGAAAAAAAAAAACTAAGTAATTTGGAACAGTTCCATGAAAACTGCAACTCTAAAATGTAAAGTATTTAACTGGAACATATTTTAATTCTTTTTTAAAAAATAAAATTGTCTAATAGGGTGGAGTTAATGCTATTTTGGTAGCACTGAAGAAAAATTGAAAAAAAAAATATATCCTGTTTTTCGAATTACTAACCGCTTCAGGAACATAAAAAGTATTCTAACATTTTTATATCTCATTAAACAAACAATATGATAAAACTAAAACCACCCTGTAAAGAGATACTGTTGATTATTTTTTTTTAATTTGAATTTTTTCTATTTAATCTTACTACTGAACTTTTTCCACCATCCGTAATACATTTTAAAGATTTTAATCCAATATAATAATGTGAAGTCAATCAATTTTTTTTCTCTGCTATCAAAATGTTTAATATAAATATTTTTTGTAATACAGTTCTAAAAAGGGAAGAAATGTAAATGGTATAATTTCAAAAAGTTTCATAATGTGACACTTGGCTTGCTTAATTTATTTTTTTTTTAACAAATAAGATGGGTTAGTGATAACGAAAAAACGAATACGGTGATAATAGAAATTGAAAACAGTGTATGCTCGTAGAGAAACTAGGATCTGAATCTAATTTTTTTACAAGAAAGTACTATCCTCACACTTTACATACTCACACAATTCCAGACTTGTAAAATCATACCTCAATCTAGATATGGGAAGACAAATTTTGAAACATATTTGATTTTATTTAGAAATATTTATATCAAAATCATATGGTTAAACCTTATCTGGTCGCTAAAATGTTTGCAAATTAAATCAATTTTGCTTTCCTAACTATTTCTGTTGAGTAAAAAGATAACAAATGTTTTTGTAAGGAAAGGTTATTGTACATAAACGTTTTAATTGTTTATTCCGAAATGGTTGGGAAAATAACAAATTATACTTGCATAAATATACTTGATGAAATCCAACATATTCTTCAAGATTGGGTCATTTCGGACCAGCCACTTTTCAAGAAAATTACAGTTGTAGATAAAAGTTGTAGATGGGATTTTGTTAAAATCGAAATGGGATTATTTAGATACCAAAAAAATGTATCACAGTATAAAAAGTTAGAGCAATTTTCAATTCTGAGAATTTTTTCTTTCCTGGAATAATACAAAGACACATAAATATTCGGAATATTTTTATTAATATTTAATTTGAATAAAAGAGATCCGTAGCAAACATAATCACTAATGTAATGAAATCATTAAATAAATTCAGAATGTTAAAAAACAATTGTAACTTCCAATACGTATTGAGACATGTTTAGGCTATGCATTAGTTTTTTCAAAATATCAATTCTATTTCCAAAATATTTATTTGACGGCAGTTGAAATTTTGAGAATGGTGCATCATCATTATTTGAAATTCATCTAAAAAGTCTTTTATCAAATTAAAATTTTTTGACTGTGATTTTAGAAATTTTAGTCTTCCTCAATAAGCACTAAAAATACCTTTCAGTATATGCATAGACAGGAGTACATACTTAATGTATACGATATAATTTGATAGGACCCAATAAAGAAAAACAGAAAAAAAAAAATATCAATTACAAATTAACGATGAATTGGTGAAATAGTGTTTCCAGAGAAAAAGAATATTTCAAATGAATCATTATTTATATACTAAAAAATTATTGAAAATAAAATAAGTAACACTGAAAACAGATAATCTAAAAAACAAGTTAATTAATTAACGAATACACCAATTAAATAATTTGATACTCGAAATGTAAGATTCATTAAATCTAAAAGGCTGATAACGATTTTATTAAAATCAAATGAAACCTGTACGAGTTTCATGGACTTAATTATAATACAAAGAAGAAAAAAAAGTTACACAAAAAAAATTAAAAAGAATAAAATAAAAACATTGCAAATTATTACTCATTTTAACAAATTAATTATTTATTATACCCTTAAATGGCAAATAATAAAACATCTAATGTGTCCAATCAAAGGATTTTAATAATTAGTTTGGATGCGAAGTCCAATTAAATAATTGTTTGCTGTATCTTCGCTCTTATTGATTCAATTAAAAATTTTAACGGTAATTAAATAGTTAAAAATAAAGCGAATGAGCAGTTTTTTTTTCTATTAGTCTTAGATTGTAAAAACTTATATCCTTAGAAGTTTTTTATTTATTTGTTCCTTGCTTATTCGATACAGAATACTAACTCCATTAATTAAAATATACTAACTCCAAAAAAACAAAACAAATAGTAAACATGAAATGTTTTCTTTACAGGCTTTCATCTTGTTTATTTATTTATTTTATGGTTTGATAAACTATCACCACCAGTCTGTTGAAAAATTTTGATTTATGCACTTTGAACAAAATTTGGATTGCTTTATCTAATCCTATGAATTTTAGTTTTGAATTTGCCCAATTGAAATTTCTTTCTGATTTTTTATTTATTTTTTTCTTCCCTATTTGTAAAGATTCGATACAGAATACACTAACCCAAAAAAAACAAAATAAATAGTAAACATGAAGTGTTTTCTTTACAGGCTTTCATAAAATAGGGATTTTAATTATTATATAGATATCAATTGTTTTGTTTTTTTAGCTGGTTATATTTTAGAGTATGCTTGTTTATTTATTTATTTTATGATTTGATAAACTATCACCACCAGTCTATTGAAAAATTTTGATTTATGCACTTTGGAACAAAATTTGGGTTGCTTTATCTAATCCTATGAATTTTAGTTTTGAATTTGCCCAATTGAAATTTCTTTCTGATTTTTTTTATTTAATTTACCTAAGATGTTCCTTATTTATTGTTTAGAAATCAAAGAAAGTTGCTCTTACTTAGAGAAGGGATATTAATTATTTGTATGATGTTTCATTTTGTTTTTATTATAGTTAAAAAAAATATTGGTTAGTATTTTTTGAATTATCAGCATTTGGTTCTTTATCAATTTGATTAACTAAGACAAACTAGCAGTTATTTAGACAAATGTTATTTTCGGATATTATTTAACTTTTGGTACTATTCATTACAAAGAATTATGATCCTTTGGCGCCTAAAATCTGGAAAAAACTGACTTTCAATATTAGGAATCAACCAAGTCCATACATTTATACTTAAACATAATAGGAGAGGTATATTAACTTTACAACAAATTTTTTCTTAATATACATTTTTTGATACCTTGTCCAAGACGAATAGTATTATTCCATTATATTAAATTATAGCCATATAGTCCTATATAGTTTATTAATTGTTTTAAATTTCTAACGTGTTATCCAAGGGCAATCCTAAATATTATTTCAAAGCCTCACATTAACAATTAGAATATTTTCAGGCTATTCTGTAAAGGTCTGCTATAATATAGTCAAAACGGATATTTGTCACTTTTTTTATTTAAATATAAATTCTTTTACTTGCAATTAATTTATCAACAACATTATAATGGCGAGTGTTAGGACTATGTAGATATAATTTATTAAAATTGAAAAAAACTTCTTTTTATTAAGTAGTTCATCTTTTTTTCATAATTTTCCTAGTGTTTAAAACTAAAAACTGAAAAGAAAATGAAAATTCAAATCATATCAATGTATCATACAGTAGGTATTTGCACCTTAATATGTACTATATATCAATTAAAACCTTATGGAAAAATGTATACAATAATGCGTAAATACAAGTATGAAAAAATATATGAGAAATGGGATTCTAAATAATAAATACCTAGAACTTCCTCCTTACAATAAATATTATTTTGTGTCATGACACATCTATAATATTATAGTTGATATTTGCATCACCTGAATCAGAAGTTCACTTCCAAATATTAGTGTATTTTACAGTTTATAGAAGCATGAGATTCTCATCAGATATTTAGAAAGGCTCAAAAGAGTAGGACTCTATACCAATGGACCTCATTAGAGACTAACGAGATCAAAGGCGTGTAAGATATCTAATTTTCAAAGCATTTTTCTTTTTTCTTTTTTAAAATTTTAAATGGAAAAGCCGTGAAGTTCCCCCAGTAGGAGGGTGACTAATACAATTCCCAAAGGGAAGGCTTTATCTCGCTCCTTACACCATTTGCCATTTCTGCTTCGGGCGATGGATTATTTTTCCGGCCCTGTTAATGCTGCATCGGAGGGGGCCGGTGCGCAGGCGCAAACTTTTCTTTTGGTGCATTAAAAATGGCGGCTACTAGAGGTTGGACTCGCCTTTATCGAGCGCCGCACGCAGCCCCCCTCTCCTCCCCCTGTCGGCGAAAAAACCCTCGCCCGCAGCCAATTTCCCCAATTTCCCGACGAATTTTCTTCCAGATTTTCATTCTTTTCCTTCATTACAGCATTTCTCTACCGGCGTTATGGGATAATATTTTGGCCCGTATGAATGTTTTGTTCATTAAGCTCCTTTCAGGATTTCTTGTATACTTTCAATAGAAAAATATCAATCATCGAAACTTAACATCGAAATCTTATATTGAGTCAGTTCTTTCTTAAACGAATCGAAAGTGGGATTTTCTAATAATCTTGGTAGGTTTTATAAAACACCTATGATTTAAAAGCCGAGAAGACATTATTCCCACATTCTCCATTATTTATTGCTTTCTTTGGGCTAAATTCTTTGAACAAATTAAGAATAAATCTTCTAATCAATTACTTTTTTAAGAAGTTATCTTAACACTTTATTACATTTAGCAGATTAGTACAGAAGTAATGAAAACGGCAGGAGATTAAAACTCGGGTCGTACGAATGTTGGTACCTGAAAAAGATTTTTAAAAGCAATTTAGCAATAGACTTTAAAGCAAAAATATTTACTGCATTTATTTATCCTACGATTCTCTATGGGATAAACATGGACATCAACAAAATAACTTTAACTGAGGTCGAATGCTACGCTGATGAAGCATTTAAGGAGTTTAATGTCAATTAAGAAGAGGGAAAGAACTATAAACATTATAGTTACTATTCGTAAAGTTAATATTAAAAGCTTGAAGCTCACAAGTTAAAATTAAACTGGGACAAATAGCGAGGATAAAGAAATGATGGTACAAGGAATGCATTAAGTAGAGAAAACTACAGGAAAAGAAGCACATCGTAATGGAGGAACGAAATGCGAAATGAAGTCAATTTTCTTAATTATCCAATGAGTGAAGCATTTGTCAAAATTTTGAATAAACCATATTAATATCATTATTATCAGGGGTCGTTCAAACTTCGTGATCTTATACGTCATCAAAATAAATTGCTGTTCAACCATTTAAAAATAAATAAGACCGACTGGATGAGGTTAAATGGGGTCTATAAAAGACAAAAAATAAAAAAAATAAAAAAATAATGGAAATCAATCCACAGTGAGGCTGAAATTAATAAACCAAATAAACTATTCCTGAAACATATTTTTAGCAAATTTAATTTGTTGTTACCGATACTTTGCTGCAATACTAGCATATCAGATAAAAAACAAAATTTTGGATTTTATTTTGAAATTAACGTATTCCTAAGATATTAGCATAGACAGGGTTTTTCTCTACTGAGGTCCAACTATAGACTGTCATAGAGCTAGTACGATTGTCGAAAAGAAACCTCAATCTATACGGTACAATCTATAAAATACGTTAAGGTAAAATATTTTTTTGAGATGTACCACTATTCAAGTAGCGATATATCGTTTCGGGCAGTTTAAATATCAAATTCTTTGTTCTACAAATATAATATTGTGCACATTCAACAGTTTATAATTAGTATGGAAAACTTAAATAAATAAGTTAAAATCAATCTTTAATTCTTTTCGAGATAATTTACTATTTACATAAGTGATTTTAGCATTAGATGTTAATTTAAAAATTAAAAAAAAATTGTGATTAGGCCAAAAAAAAAAAAAAATTAATATTAATTATCCCTTTTCTTTTTTACCAAAATCGTGTGATGGTTACATGTTCAAAACAAAAAAAATTAAGATAAAATATAATAATAAAATAAAAGTTAAACTGTGTTAAGTGAAAACTGGAAATTTATAATTTAACTTATCTGTTATTTAAAATCAGGTGTTCTGCAAGAATGACTGTTACGCACCTCTATCATTTAGATCTATGATAATTGTATTGATGATTTCTTGAAGCAGACTGAGATATATTTTGACTCTTTATAAAACTACTATACATGCATAATTCCAATTTATTCTTAATTTATATTCCACATGGCATAGTTCCTATTTACCAGACTCAGGGCACCTGTGGTATGGCTAGCAAACATATTTTGATACGTTTTAAAAATATACGTTGTTCAAATACAATAAACACTCAAGTAAACAGATTGTTAATAAAATCTATGTATATATATATAAAAAGTATTCGGAAGTATCCATTTATAAAAAAAATAAATTCTTACAAATTTATTTTATGTTAAAAGATAAAAGGGTTGCTTAGTAACTTGACTAATCTAATTGAAAGGGTGTTAAAATATTTCTTATCTCCAAAGCAACTTATAAAATAATATTAATCCACGAATTTCAGAATTTTAAGTTAAGAAAAACATAAAAAATTTACTAGATAAAAAAATCTTTTAAGAGCTTAGACTGTGACAAATTTGTGAACGATTTGGAAAATGATACCTTTTGAATCTAAAAACATGAGATTGTTGACATGATAGTGTTTCCAAACTTCCAATAACTACTATCAAGGACAACGGTAAACTAGGATCCCCAAGAGATTTAATTGTATCAAAATCAAAAATAAATGATACAATAAATTCATACTCACCAAGTAAAATTTTTTAATTATATTACAGTGATTTTGGGTGACTTGGGTTTCTTCCTCAAAATACTTCTCTAGGAAGAACAAAGCATATCATACTTTATTATTATTTTTTTTTAATCGATCAACTTTTGAATTATTAAACATTTAAAATACATGCAATCAATTTATCATTCATAATTTTAGAAAAATAATTACAGAATCATTATTTATTGCCTTTTCAGAACAAATAATGTTTCAGAAAAAATAATGTTTTGTGTCTTAGGAATTCGTTTATGAAATATCTGTAAAACAGTAATGATGTTACTGAATAGAATACCCGATTGTATAATGGACCTATTCTTTGATTTTTAAGATTTCGAAATGCTTTCTGCAAGGCAACTTTTTAGTTGCTATAAATAAGAGTGTTAATAAGTAAGTATTATTCAGAAAACATCATGTTGTTTCCTACGTGTCTGATTACAGATAAATAAATTTGTTGTAACTGAAACTATGGAAGAAGGCCTACAAATTTGCCCCTCCGATATATTTGATTACATCATTCATTTGAAAATGTATGTGATGTTGACCTTGAAAAGCATTTGAGCCGAATTATATCGGACTCCCTGTACACTTTGGCTGGGTCATAATCTGATAAGAAGTTTATCTTTTGAGTTTATTGTTGATTTTCTAACATTCCTCAGTTTTTCTTCAACGGATCTAACTCGACAATTTAGTAATCCCGAAAATATAATCAGACGATATGCGTGGAAGGGGTGCAAGAATTCAAAAAACTTTAAAGTCGTTTTCATATTTCAATTTTCCGCTCAATTAAGTCATCAAAATTAACATCATTAAAATGTACTCCATTGAATCGGAAATTCCAAAGTGAAAATTTCTGGTGCGCTGGGGAAGAACTGGAGGTTGGAAAGTTAACAATACCCTTAAATTCCTGACTCTGAAAATCAAAACTAAATCTCGAGAACTGTAGAGGTTAAGTAAATGAACGAAATTAAACTTGAAGTTAATAAACTAAACTGTATATCTATAACGCATATTTATCTTCAGTCAGAGGAACTCTGAACCGAGCTTGTCTCTACGCTTGTGGAGGAAAAGCAGGACAACGGGAGATCCCGGTGCATCTCACTTAGCCCGTCACTGGTACTGATTTCAAAGATAGTGGTGGCTAGGCGAGGGCACTAGTTGCAGACGCTCCAATATAATTGTTTACAATAGGTATATAGCACAAATAGCCACTGCTGTTTCAACATTCTGAGAGGATTGTAGGGATCTGTAAAGTTGGATGGGGATTGTGCTTGATGATGATGAGTGAGTTTTTCATGAAATGTGGAGATTTTTTATGGAATAAGGTTTGAAAAAACTGGATACTAAGCTCAAGGTGTAAAGTTGTGTTGGTTATTCAGTAGTGAACATTGATTATTGTTCGATGAACTTTATACTGAAGATATACGGAAACCTTGTTGGAGATTTTAGTTGCCTCCCACTATTCTAGTCCGTAAGTCAAGAGAGGTTTTAGTATTGTCTTGTAACGTAGTAGGGTTTTATACGAATTTTTATTTATCAGTAGATTTGTCAAATCATCAGTTAAGTTCTTGTCTTTTAAATCAAGTGGGTTCCACAGGTTCCTCCTCATGAAAATTTCATTTGTCAAAGAGGAAGCTAAGATACTGGACTAGTTCTGAGAATTGTTTTTGAAATAGATTTGAGGACCGAATCTGCTACGGAAGGTAAAGGTTTCATGTTTGTAATTGGATTCATTTACTTTGATTCACCAATTGTTGCATCAGTCTTCGATCAAGAAGAGGTAGCTATGTAAGTTTGGCCATGCTTTTTCATGAACTGAGCTGAATAAAATTATGTCAGGAAAGTATTGAGATTATCTATGTTAAAGGAAATGTAGAACACAGGACCCAAGAAGCTGCCTTGTATAAACGAAACGAGTGTATAGAGTTAGCTGGATCATTTTTACAGTAATGCCAAACTTTTATCCAGCTGTAGAGATATAGTTTAAAAATATACATTCTTAGAATGTACGTTTGTGTATACGTTAGCGAAAGTAGTCGAATTTCGATAAATGTAGATGATACGGGAACATCTAAGTATCGGACTGCATGGTTCCTAAAAATATCATAAAAATCGGCAGTAGCAGATTTAATATTTGAACCAGGATTTAACAACAGAAAGGAACCCGATTTGTTCCTTAATGTCCAGCTTACAAAAAAATTAGAATTTTTCGATTCTGAGGAAAACAATTTATTTTTTCCAAAAACAAAAAGATTTGTTAGGAATTATGGAACGATAATTAGGGATAAGTATCGAAACAACTAAGGAACAGATATTAACATGTATGATAACATTTTTTTTTAAATATTTATTTATTGCTATTTACAACTGTACATTATAATACATTTAGTAAATCTGATCAAAGTTAAATTGGAGTGTTACAGGCGTGTAGAGAAACTACCCATTGGTAGCACTCTAAAGACATTTTACATTAGCTGGTCTCGTGGCCATCTTCTTTTCAGGCGCCTCGGAGGATTGTCAAGAATGGAAGAGGATGCAAGATTAGAAACTAAGGGGTTTGAGAGTTTATAATGGAAAGAGTGATATTTGGTTCGGGCTAGATCGGTTACATAGGGAACATTAAGGTCTTTATGTATGATTTTATTTGTGACAAAGTAAGGAGCATTGAGGATTTTACGAAGGATTTTGAATTGTAAGGATTGAATACGAGAGGAATTCGAAGGTTTAGTGGAGCCCCAAAGCTCAACTCCATATGTCCAGATTGGCTTTATTACAGTCATGTAGATCAATATTTTGTAATGTGTTGGAAGTTTAGACCGTTTGTCTAGTAAGTGCTGTAATAGTCAAAATCGACGTGCAGTTTCCTGTCTTTTCAGTCTGGTGTGAGGATTCCAGGTTAATCGCTTTAGGATAACATGAAATAGGTTTTATTATACATGAAAATTCTAATAATCGTTATTCTGTTGGGTTAATATTGGAAACAAGTCTTTTGGTTTGGAGGTTATCATCTTCTTGTAGTACATAATTGTATGTCCTTTTGGTTATTGTGAACTTTTTCAATCCTTTCAGTATACATGCTTATCGAACATTTAGTTTTACTCATTTTGTGAATTGATATATAATGGGAGGACCTGATAGTTAAGAGCGTAAGGGCGAGGATCCCAGAGGTTTGGTTCAGAAAGTTGTGGGTTCGATTCCACCTGGGCTTAGTCAATATTGATTATGCGGTGGCCCTAAGTAATCTTGACATTTCCTGAGAATTTGAGCCCACATATATATACATTCAGTAATGACTATATACATATAGCTATAGCTATAGCATGAGTTTTCTATATTGTACTAGTCAACATCCTAGAAAATGAATCAACATCAACCAAGTATTTACGAAATTTAGTGTATTGGAATCAGAAAAAATTTCCCTATGGCAAATGACACTGTTTTTCACCTAATATTGTGATTTTGTAAATACATAAGAGAACAAGAACCTACCTGTGAAAAAGATAGAAACTTAAAAAAAATTAAAATTTTAATAACGGAAATTTGTTCTTTTCATTGACTAGCATTTTTCTTTGAGAAACTAAAAATAATTCCATATTACCCGGCGCTTCCATATTTGCAGTAAGGATTTAGTAAAATATCTTTTAATATGTATTTGTAATATCTATAATAAATAAAGGATCATAACTAGCTAAAGCAATTTAAAATTTCACTTAGCCGCATGCAAAATAGCGTAATTAATAAAGCAGGTGTTCCGCAAGGTTTAGTCATAGTGCTTTGTTATTTTTCTCATTTTTTTTTTATAAAAATTAGAAACAGCACGGCAATTTTTTTTAATTTTCAGTAACGAAGAGTAATTTATATTTATCATCATGTTAGAGTATAAAAAATTATAAATGACAGTGTAGTCAATTATCAAGCATATATCTACTCATGAGATAATTAAACAGATACTTAGGCACAATAGCCACCAACAGGTTGAAAATAATAGAGGGGAGGTCATAGTTTTTGCCCTATGATCATAGAGCATTGTAGGGTTGTTGGTGCGGTCAGGTGCTCCTACATTGTACTAACCCCTCCCCAGTTTATCCCTTCCCAGCTAATAGTCCACTTAGCGCCTTTCAGTAATAGATCTTAGATATATCTTCTATCGGCGAAGTTTCACAATTTTAAGGAACCACTGGTTTGGAAATTTATTGACCTGAATTATTTTTGGTACAAGTATATATATTTTTTAACCTTGATAAATTATTTTTTATTAAATACATTATCTTAGGCCTAGCTGTTAGAGGTTCAACGATTCACAAAAGTATATTAGGCCTGAAACCTGATTCCACCCAAGCATCTACTTTTAATAAACACACCTTAACCGGTTTAATTTAGACCTTCCCCCAAAAAATGTTAATAAATTTGGAAAAAAATTGTTGACATTTTTTAATACATAAAACAGAGAGAAAGAAATACTTTATTCATGCTGCCCAAATATATCGGGTTGCTACATTACACAGCATACTGATCAATCCGTGACTGGACAAATATAAGTTACATATTTTTACATGATATAATATAATTCATAGATAACATTTTTTTTTTCTTCCACAGTTTTCTTGTACTTTTCTTTTACAATTAATACCAGTCTAAAAACTAACTACAAGTTTTTCGATTTATTCCTCCTCTTTTTCTTTCCCTTCCATTTCACAACCCCTATTTTTAGTTTTTTCATACTATATATCCAGTAATTCAATATTTTAACGTAGCTTTGATATTTATTACCCCATTTTTACACGATAACGTGGTAAGGGATAAATTTCATGGAACGAATTGATCATGGTTTACAATGAACGCATTGCTCAAGAACTACCAGTCCTATAGTCACAAAAGACGGTTCGTTGTGTAAAAAATCATAAATCGAGAAATTTAAGATAATCTTTTAAACCAATATTTATTTTTTAAATTATATAAAAATAGGTTTACATAATTTTTGTTTACAGATAAAAATAAGTAAACATATTTTGTAATTTCGGTGGGGAGGAGAAAAGGGAAGGGGAATTCGAATTCCTCGGATCCCCCTTGGCAAAGTAACGGTAAGGGAATTTTTAAAAAAACTTATTTAAGGTCTTGTACCTCTCAATTGTAGTAAATAAGGCAATAAAGTAAAAACAGTATATATTATATACAGTATATATTCAAATATTGTTGGAAAGCTGTATTTTTTTTTTTGTGTTTTGTATGATTCAAAAATTTAATATTATTTTATAGCTATTGCAATACAAAAAAAAAAAAAAAAAAAAGAAGTGTTTTTGGGCATATTATATACACTAGTAAGAATGTAAGTCTGTTATATGATGGTAACAGACATCAAATCTTACAAAGAACCATGTAGTCCTATAAATTTCAGCTTCTTGCTTATCGGTTTGTTTTTTCTGTTTTTTTTTTTCTGCTTACTTTCGTCGCTTTTCAGTACCAAATTATGCTTTATTTTGAACTTTTTTTATTTTAATTAATTTAATGACACTTTCAATCAACAATGTTTCCACTGTTTTAATAATTGCTCAATTGTACTAGAAGTTTTTGCAATTGCATGTTGGATACTTCCCATATTCTGTTAGCTATGTGTTCTAAGATGTGATTATTTAGACCTAAGTAATTCCCCTTTATTTAGGTTACAAAAAAATATAAATTTCATACAATACCTATATATTATTTTTGGCAGTAGATTAAATTAAATGGTTATAATGAGTATTGTTGCTATGTATGTAAAGTACAATAAGTATTTTGTGTTGTTATAAGTGCTTTTGATTATCACAAATAATACTGTATTGTATGATTCCCTCCTTCATTTATTGTTGTATTACCCTTCTAACCTTCAAATATGTATCTTTTATCCTCTACTGTTCATCCAATTCCTAAAGAATAACAGCTAAAAGTAAAAAAAAAAAAAAAAGTAAATTGATAGAAGGATAGATGCAGTTTATTAACTAACTATTATTAACTATTATTAGATGGCTTCAGTGTCTATATCGAATATGTAAATATGTATGTGTGCACATAAAACCCTTTTTTTTACCTTTTATTATTATTAGAATAGATCTTAAGATTTATAATTTGTTAGAGGATTTATTTTTTTCTTTGCCTTCTTATTAATATATATAAACATTTATTATTATTTTTCTAACTTTGATGTATTCGAATTTTTTAAAAAGTATATATATAAATAATTATCATTCCTTTTTGTTAATTATTTTCAGTCCATTTGTGTTTAATTGTTTCTTATTTATATTATTAGAAGTTAGTCACTCTATGATTGATGTGATCGTATATAGTTTTGTTTTCTTTTTTATTTTACATATTCTGTTAAATATTGCTGTTGATTCTGTTTTCTTCAATTTATTATTTTAGTTATATTTCATGAAGTTCCATAAGTTCATTTTCTTTTTTCAAATTTTGTATTATACTCTAAGGCCCCAATGTCACTTGTCAATGCTTATATTATAATATTATTCTTTTTTTTTTTATTACTTAATCAGTTTTTGTTATTTCGATTTATTTTATATATACATATATGTATCATATTTGTATTTATTTTTTTTATTTGGTTAGTATTATTGTTAACATTTGGAATTTTTTATCTTCTTTTTTCTGCATATATATAATACGGATAAATTAAAAAAAAAATCGCTAAAACTTAATCTTCTTATTTGTGGCATCTTCATTATTCAATACTAAAAAAGATAATTTTTAAATGTTTTTTACATTTTCTTTTTCATTTACACGTTTATAATTGGCTTATAATGGTCGTTAGTTAATAATTAGTTCAATCAGAGATTTTCGATATATTAATTTTATAATTTCTGCTCGAGTATTATTAGATTATCAAAGCATATCTCACACCAGCTGTCCTATGAATACTAACTAAATAGTGACAATAAACTACTCCAAGACAGTGTAACATATAATTTAATTATTTTCTGGTATTTTAGAGACTTTATGCTCTGGATTCTTCCAGTAATATATTGAGCAATCATTTAGTTTTCCATTTTTAAGTATTAACTACGTATTGACTAATATAATCAAGGCTAAGTAGATTTAGATTTATTAATTAATTAAAAATATATAAAATCGAACGCGATAAGGTTTGATTGTACATATTTTTTAACTGATTTTACACTTCTATAAAATTCAATAAATTTTTTTTTTTATTAAAATGAT